>NW_026294669.1:2677500-2852500 GCF_026119805.1 Tympanuchus pallidicinctus
AAGATCCGTCATAAATTAATGAACAAAAGTGCAATCCTAGCACTTCATGCTAGAGTGGAACATTTTAAAAAATCATGAAGTGAAACATAAGAACACTAGAAAAGTTTGGATTGGGATTTAAAATTTATTTGGAAGACTGCGCTAATCAACAGCAAATGTAAGAATCAGTTAAGGTGGCAGGGCAGTGAATGGCTTGTATTTTTTTATATCAGAGTTTTTCAATCAGCATTTTCTGAACATGGTTTCTCATTATGATAATGATGATGAGATTAATTATCACCACGAGAACAAGCGATAATGGTACTTTGAACTGTATTTGTCACCATATGACACAGACTATTACTTGTTTTTACACTCTCTGGGACGTGTGTGCATTGAGAGGTGCTGACTTTCTCACTGAGTTGCTGGCAAGGAGATAGTGAAAAGGGATGAGCAGGATGGACAGGATGGCTGCACTCTTAGCAGTCTGGTTACCTGTCTGCTCCAGGAAATTCAGTGAAATCAGTCTTGTGGTCTGCATTTGATGTGCTGTTTAAGTGAAAATGTTTGAGTGAAAGGTTTGTTTACCTCTTGTAAATACCCAGAAGTGTCTTTGCAGAATGTTGTCTAAATTAAGAAAGTTGATTTTAGCCCTTTCTGGAGTTGGAACATTCATTAAACATAGAGTGGAGAGCCAAGTGAGGTGAGCAAAGGTGGCTGCTCTGACCATATCACACCAGTGGGAATGATCTCATTAGTCTCGACTGTTTGTGTGCTGCAGAAGCAGTGTGGTTATTAACAGACAGAATGGTTTGCTTGAGGAAGAGATAACATGGGAAACAGTTTTCCATCCCTGCAATGTGTCCAGTGAATATTCTAGGAAACAAAAAGTCATAGAAGGAGAGACACAGTTGTCCATTAAGAGTTTTGAAGAAATAGAAATTCATTGTGTGATCCTGATTTCACCTGGCATGTCCAGTTCCATAATTAAACTGCAGTTAAATCTCAGATAATTCTGAAAAGAGGTGACTTCTGATTCTCGTGTGCATACCTGGTGAACTAAGTGACATAAAATATTTGCTTGAATGTTTTGCACTGCATAGAATTTTAAAATGCAAGTACTATTTCTGTAAATTCCAGAAGCTATGCTTTGTCTGAGGAGCTTACCAAGATAATTTATTTTTCATACTAGTGTTTAAACATATAAGAGAATGTGCTCATGAACTTCTTTCCATGTAATTAAGTTTATTCAAGGGGCATGTAAGGCAGCTTCTTGTGGTATGTGGTATTTCTCACTATACTAATTAATGTATAAGTGACATACACGTACTCACCTTTCATAATGTTATCCAATTAATAAGTAATAACTATCCCACTAAATCAAAATTAAATGCCTACTTTATACAGTAAGTTTAGAACCTTCCTGCCTAGAGAATTTATATTGATTGATTCATTAAAGATTGCATTGTCATATGAAGATTAGTGAAAAAAAGCCTCGTGCGCAGCTCAGCCTTTTGTTTTTTGTGTAATACTTCACATCACTGCATTTCAGTGAAGAAGTACAAGCTCTACAAAGTGTCTGGGGTGTGCATTGGGTTGTCCCCAGGGCCATGCTTGACCACTGGCTGGAGGCAGGGATGGTCAGTCCTCCACTCAGAAGGAAGAGGAATGTAGGAGCAGTATATCACTTCTTCAATTTATGAGCCCATTTTGCAGTTAATTAATGGCTTTGCTGAAACTACCTAAAACCTGCTGGTGCTTTTGTAAAAGACACTGGAAGCTTGACTAGCAAATCAAATAGAAATAATTACCTCTAGGAGGTTGGAAGAAAAGAAAGGTAGCTTTCATTAGCAAAAGCAAATGCAAGAGGGGGAGATTTTTAAGCACCTCTTTCTCATGAAGGTTTGTAAGTCATGCATTTCAGTTAGCAATGTTACAAGTATATTACAACCCTCAATTTTAGGTCACAGATTAAAGGTCAATAGGAGGAGCATTCAAACTGTTCCTCCTGGAGTAAAGCTTTCCATTCCAGCTATAGTAGACTGTTTTGGCTATCTTCCTTATACTTAATTAAAAATGTATTCATGTTTAACAAATGGGTAGTTTTGTAATACACTAAAACAACTCTCTAGAGAGATGTGCATATTGAGTATTGTATTATCTCTTAGAATTATGTTTCTCCCAAACTTCCAGATCTATGGCCAGCTTCACCGTGCATGGGTTAAATTTGTTAGATATTCCGGTGTTTCTTATATGTTCCAGTTCACATACTTGTTCTTTTATACTCATTAAACTCTAGCAGACATTGCACAGAGTGCTGATTATTTAGAGATACCTTGAACAATGAAGGCCACATTTACAGGGTGACTAGTTTGTGGAATTAGAGGTGGGTAAAAGAAGGAATGTGAGGGCTTGGGAAGCCATATGGTTATTATAATGTCTTACTTCCATAAATGGGTTTATACAAAAAATAAGAAGGAATTACAGTGGTAGAGTTATAGTGTAACAAGTTACATAATCTTTAAATATTTTTATTGCTATGATTGTTAATGTTGCTCTGATGTGGCTTTATTTTGACTTTCTGTTGCATATTTGTCTGGTGTTGAAGGCTATTCATTGTGAAATTGAGTAAAATCAGTGAAATACAATGTGGAAGTTGCATTTCAGGTCATGTTGAGCTTCTGCTGATGGTAATGTTTTGTAAAAAAAAGGTGTTGCCTCATGCTTACATTAGGGACATTAAGGGGTTTTTGGATGTAAAGAACACCAGTCTCAGGACAAGAACTTAACCCAGTAATTATTTTTTACTTTTCTGTGGAACTGTAAATTTGTCCCAATTTTAGCTTGAAAAAGATAGAGATATAGCCTTTAAAATTTTTCCTATCCTTCATTTTTTAACTCATTCCTACAATGGTCTGTTTTAAGCAACCACTCTGACAGCAAAACCTATGAGGGTTTTCAAATTCAATATCCAAGATTGGAAGGAAAGCATGCCTCATCTCAACTTTAGCTGAGTAACTGCAGATCCTTAACATTACCCTCTACACTGGAGGTCTTCGAAGTCATCAATCTGTTGGAAATATGCTGACAGTTCAGAGTGGTTTTGTAGTGTCTAAAATGTGCTGTGTTGCTTGAAGAGTTTAGTGTTCTTAGATCACTTGGAAAGAAATGACTTATGAGCCAAAGGTTGAGCTTTCTGTTTCTGTGGCACCTTATGTGTGTGCTTGGGAGCAGTGCTTGTATAGTCCCAGTGTGCTTGCACAAGAGACCTGTGCTCTGATGGAAATGGCACAATTCTGCTTGAGCTCTTGAAGGTCATGCAATGCTAAATGGGAGGATGAGAGTGTAAGGACTGGGCACCAGTAGAAAAAAATAGGAAGAATTTTTAAGGATTTGTAGAATATAGACCTAATTTCAAACTTGTGCATCCTCTTTCTGATCCCCATGCACCTCCAAGAACGCTTTCACCATTCTCATTCCTGACATGGAAACAACAATCTTAGATGGTTTAGAACCATGTCAGTCATCTCTGAATCTCTTATTGGCAGAAGTGAGATGTGTATCTACCAGTTACCATTACTGACCTCTCTTACCCCCTGAGCTGCTTTTTTTCCACGTTTACAGAGCTCCTGTGGAGCCACCAGGCTTTCCTTAGCTTGAAAAGGTTCCATATTTTCAGCTGGAATACTCTTTTTGCATTGTTGTTGTTTTGCTAAAATTGCTTTTGTTTCTAGCATAGCATTGGTCTTTTGTGGATAACAGGGAAAAGTAGTTCACTCAGAGCTTATTCCTTTTCATATAGTAAAGTATTTAATTTGTTTGAAGTTCCTCTCTCAGTATTACTGATGCTGCCCAGAGAGGCTGTGATGCCCCGTCCCTGGAGGTGTTCAAGGCCAGGTTAGATGGGGGTCCTGGGCAGCCTGGTCTGGTATTAAATGGGGAGGTTGGTGGCCCTGCGTGTAGCACGGGGTTGGAGATTCATGATCCTTGAGGTCCCTTACAACCCTGGCCATTCTGTGATTCTGTGATACTGATTCTTGTTAGTGCACCCTTTACAAAAAATGAGTTATACATACATGCATTTTTTTAATGTTACATCATGCTGATCTCTTTTTTGGCAGTAAACTGCAAGCTACAGTGCTAGTTGCATTCCTAATGACAGCAAAAGACCTTCAGATACTTTCAGTCCCAGGACAAGATACTTTTTTTGGGGGGGTGCATCCTTTGGTGGAGCCTTCTGCTGGAGAAGCTTGTACAGCCACAAGAACTGTCCTGTGTGAGCTTTCTGCCCATGATAACTGCAGTTCAATGGAGTTTCCAGCTTCATAACTCAGTCCCATGTCAAAGCTGCTGCTCAGCTGCAGTGCAGTTAGATGAAACCATCTTGCAGCAATGTTTTGGCTCAAGGAAATACGTTTCTGCAGAAAGTTCCCATTCTCTGTGTATCGTGGTAGAGGGCCACACAACAAGGATTTTGCATGGGAAATACTCATGCATCAAATCCACATTGTAATGGATATGTTGGTGAAGGAGCTGAATTACCATAGAGGAAGTTTTACTTTCATTCACTGAGATGTGCTTGAGAAGGATCCATTTTCTCCTAACACAGTTTTCATGCACTTTTGCACTGCATGTATGCTTTCTTTTTTTTTTTTTTTTCTTTTCTTTTTGCATATTGCATGTTGATATTCTGCAAGTTCTCCAGGACATGTATTGATTCTGGATAAGACGTGGAGATTAGTTTCCAGAGGAACCTCTGGCTGTTTGAGCTCTCTTCTTTATCCCTTCAGCATCACCTGACATAGGGTCTGTGCACATAGCTGGCAGCTGATCTTCATTAACTTCACCTTTATTGCAGCTCTTTAGATTATTGGAATGTGAATTTTTAGGCCTGAGAGCATTACCAGCTAATTGTCGCTTTTAAAGTAATGTTAAGATTCTTCATAGAAACGATTGTAAACAGAGTGACAAATTCTTTTCATGTGAAAATTCAAACATATATTAGGACTTGGAATTTAAATGCCTTTAGAAGACAAGATGAGAATTCAACATGCAAATTTAAGGTTATTCACCTCTGAATATTACATTCATGATGTTGATCTTCTCTGTAGTACATGATCACCTGCTCTTTTTCTGTCAATTTAATATAATGATATTCACACTTAATTGCATACATTTTTTAGCTCAAAAAGCAAGACTTTCTTCTATACTTAAAAAAACAAAAAAACATTAGGAAAGAGAGAGTAACATAGAGTAATGCATTATCAGTCTCAAAGTGTGCCATTTAGTCCTGGAGCTGATTAATGTTCCCCTTGAAATATCTGAAGGGGGTACATCCTGATGCTTTTCACATTAAAGAATAAAACCTGGAGTCTGAAGCCATGTACATGGGTCAGATTCCCAGGCAGCATAAAAATGTTTATTGGAATTGGGTCTTCAGATCCCTTCAGCTCCTTTTAAGACTTCTGCCTGATGAATTCCAACTCACGCCAGTAATGTTGGCTAAATATAAATACGTCTTAGGCTCAAGGCTTAGTCTGTGTGCTTGGTTCCCTCCTCACTCCCCCTTTATTGTTTCCTCCCTTTGCCTTTGATGTCTTTGCATCCAGTTTGTCCCCATGCCTTGCTCCAGCAAGCCCACTGTTGTATTTTGGGCCAGGTTTCTGACCTCCTTAAGTTTAAATTCAGTCAGATTTCCTGCCTGTAAGATGAGTGTGATTTTGTGTCCTTTGTATAAGGTCATATGGATGATGAGTGGTTCTAATATGTTAATACTATTCTCCAGATCAGTGGATCTTCTCCACCAGAAGCCACAATGTGTAAGTGACACACTTGCACTGCAGGAATGCTGGTTCTGACCCCAAGTCTCCAGTGGATTAGTTGCTTTGCTGCAATACCTTTGGGCAAAGCCGTTCAACCATATCACAAACAACTTGCTTTAAGACTGGAGCACATACTGTTTACTGTATAATCCTCTCTAATGCTCTTTTTTTTTTTTTTTTTTCCTTGAGAAAAGATTAAAAAACAGAATTACATTGGAACTGGTGGAAGCATGATCCATGCCCCCTTGATTATATGGAAACATTAAAATATCATCAGCATGTTAATTTTATCATCTGAACTGTATGAGATTTATTCATATCTCTTATCTATTACATTAGTCTGGAAATACAATTTATTCTGATGGTGGGAATGTCAGACAGAGAGACCAAAAACATCTGGACTTCTTAATATGAAGCAGATTTTCTAGGATGTGTATTGCCACTTTAAAATTAATTCTGCTAATAAGGAGGCAGAGATTTCATAGCCTATTGATCTCTCAGAATAAAAACCTAGCCCTTTATTGGGGCAGAACAGGTAGATGCTAGAAATGTCCCTCCAAGGTTCTGTAGTTCACATTTCTTCTGTTATGTATTTGAATATCAAATACAATAGACTATTTTAGCATCCTAATATAAAATACACAAGAGCAGATAAAACCCGGTCATTGCAAACTGCAGGATTAATAAAAATCAATGAAAATTCTCCTAGAAAAACAACATATCTTAAACATTTCACAGATCTGAATTGGTGGATTTTCTTTCTAAACATATAAAATCAATATTAATTAAAACCGACCATAAAATACCCTAGCCCACTGAAAGATAGTTTTCATTTAAAAAACAGATTGTACTACACAGGCTGGATTATCACAGCACCTTTTTGAACATTTCCCCTCTAACTGCACAGCATTAGGTTTTGGGGGTACTTGTGCTGGAGAGCACATGGAAGCAAAAAACATACCTGATCTCTGCGCCCGCCCGACACACTCCCATTCCCATTTTACTTGGAAAATAAAGAGGAAAAAGCAGAGTGTTGATCTCTAGTTCACAGTATGCCTTCCAGAGTGCTTCAGGACTGCAACATTTATACAGTGCTTCCCCTGGAAGTCCCATGCTAGCCCATAGCAATAGCTTGGTAATTGTTCTGGGAAGAGGCTCAGCTCAGCTATCTCGTGCACAAGTAAACAGGCATCTATAAGATTAAGAATTATATGCTAGGGCTTTGACACAACCATCAGTTATGCCAGATGCAAATAATTTATTCTTTGTCAGTTCAAATATACAATCTTGTTTGGATGACTTAAATTTATGCTGGCACCAAAACACAGCAAGAGATATTATTTAAGTGTGGTGTTGAAACCGCAGATATGCATGTCAGATGACCCAAAAAAGTGGAAGAAAAATGTGAGTTATATTTTCTGAGGGTAACTCATCACTGTTATGTAATAACAGATGATGTAATAACTTGTCCTTGCAGTGCAACAACATGACATCAGATGCTGGGGGATGCTCCTGCCTCCGCATACACTGAGCCGGGCAATAGGGTGCCATGGTGATGTGGGCTCCCAACTGCAAAAGGATTGCTTTGTATCTTGTTTGAAGATAAAACAAGTACCAGGAATTCAACAGATAGGCACATCTTTCTTGGCCTACTCTGAATTTGTTGGTTTCTTTTCACAGTTTTTGTGGCTGAAAATGTTGCCTTCCTTCCACTTTGGCTTTTGGACGTTGGGGATCATAAATAGAAGCGACTTGTCGCATTTCCTTTCAAAATGCAAAATAGCCTGTTTGCTTTTTTTCAAAGAAAAGCATGTATAGAAAGAGCATGGGGGAAGTGAAGGCAGCTGCTATTGCAGAGCTGCAATTTGACCAGCTGGAGCTGGGCCAGGCGCTCAGTTTGCATGGGATGAGAAGAGATTGCTCAGACATCGCCGTAGCTTTGTAGAACAGGAGCAAAGATAGATTCAGTTTGTCCAAGATGAACGCAGACATTTAACTGTATGCCCACTGAGTAGCCCAGGGAGTGAAGTACAACATGAGCCTCCCCATCTCCAAGATTAAGGCCGTTAGCTTTAAATGGAACCGTAAACATTTAGTTTGTGTTTGGCGAGACCGTCAAATAATTTGTTCCTGTGCCATCAGCTGAAAATTCTGCTCATTTTATAGGAATTCAGCCTACATGGATTTACTGGACAACAGAATAAGTGAAATTTAAGACACACATCTTAAGCTGAGTTCATAACGGCCCACATTTCCAATAACAAAACTAGCAGTGACAGTGATATATGGCTTTTTTTATGAGACCTGATAACTGATGGATATGTGATCTTATAAATGCTTAGACAAACTAATGCACATAATTATATTTTCCATTTGAAGTCTATTGCTAGGCATTCTAATACAATATCATTAGTCGAAATGGCCACAATGATACAGCTTGGGCAGTTTGTCACAGTAATTACAGGGTGATTATTTTTGACTGGAATAAAGATTTCAGTTTTAGTATGGTAGAAGGCATAATCACAAATTAGAAACAGTCTCAGAATAAAAAAATATCATGGAGAGGGACTTTAAGTATGGATTATACTGCAATTCTAAAACAATTTCTTTTAAAAAGTGTACACATTTGGTTGAATGTGTGACTTCTAGGTTTATACCAAGTTCATGCCCGAGAGGATGACAATTCCCTAATTAATAGTTCCGGTGCTTAAGGTTTTCATAAAAGGAAAATCTGGGCATCGTAAGGAAAGTTTGTCTTATAATTTACATAACTGCTAAAATAGGCTTTCTTTTTTTCAATCGACAGAAAAATAGATCGTTTGTCTTCACCATTTTCAGGATGGTTGATTAAAGTAGACAGTGTCCTAACATCTGTATTGAAAACTATATTAATCAATTGATTAATCACGAGGCATTAATCAAAATCTTCCTTAAGTGTTTTACTTTTGGAGCAGCTCTTAGTATTTTCTATCAGATTCCTTTTAAGGTGTCCATTATAAAGATTAAATTTGGGTGGTAAATATTGAGGGGTTGAAGCACACGTGGCTTTCCACTTGAAGGTCACAGCCATTGCTCATTAGTGTTACTTTTAATGGGATAAGAAGCAAAAGTTTTTAATACGTGACTACATCAATTAATCAAATACACATTTGATTTCCTTTCCAGTAAGCAGTCCATATCTTCAGCACATACAAAGAAATTTTCAGTCATTGCAAGCCTTGAGCGCTTCAGGCTGCACTGAAGAATATTCCACATATTTTGGAAATTTAAATTGCACTTGTAGATATAGTGAACCAACACACTGACTATAATGCAGTTAATTACCTTTCCCTATTTTTAACTATTCTACTTAATAAAAAAGCATTTGAAAATATCCTGGACAGCCTTCATTAAGACTACATTTAAATAATCTTACTTGCACTGTACAACAAATATAAAAGTTCTTACTATTGGCATAAAAGAGTTTTAGAATGAAAGAAGTTATTCTGAGTATTTAGATGATGCAAGTGAACCGTAGAAGACCTATGCAGCAAAGCCGTTCATCTGAGAATTTGTTTTTACTCGTTCCTGTTTGTTTTTGCAGTCTGAAACATTAAATACCGGTACTCAAGCAAATGTATTTTGTGAAGCATCAATTACGGTACAAAAGAAAACCACTGATTACACATCTCTTCATGTGCATAAATATGTTTCTTCATCTTGCAATCCCTCTGTAAGTGATTCTTTAAGAAAGATTTACTGAATCCTCATTGTGGCTGCTCTCATCACAGACTGCAAATACCTTTTTTTCTACTGTATGCTTTTTCCATAGTGGAAAAAAAATAAAAATAAAAGGAGACACCAAACCAACCCTATGTTATTTGTATTTGTTTGGGCTTTAAAGTGTACCGAAAATTGTGCATCTGGTATTCCAATCACCTTTGGCAAAAGTTTAAAGAGACAAACAATTAAAGTGCAGCAAATTGCATCCTGCAGCCACTTCCCCTGTGCCTGAAGAAGCTGCCCAAGAAAATATGAACACGATTCTTAGTACTCCCGCTTTTCTTTCAGCCCATCAGTTGCTTCTTGTTTCATACCAACAATTCATTTTTAAGGTAATGTGTTCAAGCTGAACAAAGACAGAGCTCTGCTAAATGAAGAGCCCTCAGTTATTGGAAGGGTAGTGGCCCTCGAGATGGGACAACCTCAGAAACCCTTTGTGCTGATGATGCCATCAGGAGACCCCACCTGGCCTCCAGTTTTGGCCCCTCTGTGCTGAGCCTGTCCCAAGCCAGGGCATTCCCACGAAGAGTCAGCCAGGAGCCAGCTTCCACCCTCTGACTGGAGGCAGAACATTTCAAGCACTTCTAATCAGATTAGGGAAGCCAATCGTTGCTGATTTGCACCACCTTCTGATTACGTTATAATTCTTAAAAGCTGCTTTGATGTGTGTTTACTGGTTGCTACATACAGCAGTAGAGTTATTATGTCCTTAAAGCCATTAAAATGCACGGGAAATTTTGTACGCCGTTGCAAACGATACCGGACTGCTTGTTATATAATTACGTGAAAAAGAAACATGTGTCTTAAAGTCTTGAAATAATCAACAATACGTATTTGGAAATAAACTAAAATCTATTCCTGTGTTGTTCTTCCACAGCTGAGTTCTGTTTTCATTTTGCTGTTGATGGTGAAGGTTGGTTGCCTTCAGCAGGAAGGGAAATGCAATCTGCATAATTCCCATTAGTTCTTCATCGCGCAAATATATACTGATAATAATTCTGTAGTGGGTTAGTTTGTGGCTAATCATCTTTATGCTCAGCAGCAGGTGCTGTGGCAGCAGTGGAAAAAGTATCATGCATTTTAGAAATTACTGCTGAACAATTTCTCTATAATGCACCTTTCTTTTTAATAAAATTATGTTCAACAGTTCATCAATCGAGCTCGTGGAGAACGCTCCCGTGGTATTGGTGCATGGGCTTTATCACTATTTTATTACCAAATGCTGCTGATTTATTTATTTTTAATGGAATCATGGATCAGGGAAAGGTGCCGTTGAAATATGTGAATACAGTCAGTTGGCACTTAAATACTATTCTGCATTTTAGATGACAAAGAAAGTAGAAATGAAGCATTCTCTGACCACTGTGAGTGGGTACGTGCAACGTAAGTTCATCATTTGAAGTCAATGTGGTTTGCTTAGAAAAAAATGAGGAGGTGAATATGGGATTATAGGGTAATGGAACTGATCATCCGATGGTGCTTGGAAGAACTTGGAAAAGAGATAAAAGGAATTGGAGGATATCTCTTCCAAAGCCAGTGGAGAGCCTTAATGAAGCCTCGGAGGTTATATGAGGTTCTTTTAGCATATTCTTAGTACTGACTGTAATAACCACCTTGGAAACGAAAATCTTGAAGCAATGTCAAACAACTGGAACTTCTGATGTTACCTGAACTGTGACTGATGCCTTTCCTCCTAACACACGTGCTACTTCCACTTTCTTCCCAAGAACAAAGTAAGAGACAAATTAAACTAAAGCTGAGGATCAAGAGATGTGCCAAAAAGAAAAAATAGGGAAGAATTAGAAATAAAAATAAAAAATTGACAAACTGGAAGATCTCGATACAAACTGTAAAGAAACTGGAAAGTGGGAACAAAATATCCTATTCAAAAGAAAAAGATCCAAAGATTCTGAGCCATAGCAGGATGTTAGCTAGACATGAAGAAGGAAAAATACACAAAGGGAAAAGGAGGAGAGCTGAATAAAAGGTTTATAAAAACTGAAAGAAGGCAAAACTAATGGACACCTGATGTGTCTGAAACTGATTTAAGGAAGTTTTCAGCTGAATATTTTAGTAACTCTCATTAAAACAATTATTTAGTTACGCGCCCAACCTTCTAGAGGGAAACACGCAGCCTTCAAAGCAGAGTATCTGGAATTAACAGTTCCCCTTGTCGTGCTGGTAGTTGAACAGATGCATTCCTATGAAGAATTTGCCAAATAAATTGGAAAGTGTAGGGAATATCAGGGAAAACTGTTTGTAATCATTCTGGGTGTTGGTTTTAATTAAAACATTTCTTACTTAAATTGGAGAACTATAAAACAAAAGAAGAGAAAAATGGAATTCTTAAAATGAATTTAATAAGCTTCATTTTGTGTAATGTTGCGTTTGATAGGGATAATAAGGGTCTGGTTTTTTGTCATTGTTTCTTTGCCCAGGAGTAAATGGTGCCTTTTGTTTTTTTGTTTGTTTTGAGGTACCTTATCTTTTAATGTCTATCACGGCATGATTGCTTGACACAGGGACACATTATTCACAGCCAGGGAGAGGTGAATATTTTGGCTTTCAGATCTGTTTTTTCTGCTGTAAGTGGAGGGATGGGGTACAGAGAGAGTTGGAAGAAAGGGAGAATTATCCTGTGAATTATCAAATATGGACTTCACTGTTGTTAAGAGCATTTGCCAATTATTGAATACTTTTTTAACGACTGAAAACAGTGACCACTGGTTTTCCACTCAAATATCCTACTATTCAACTGAGTTATATGCATTTCAGGAAACAGAAACAGAAACAAAAAAATAGGATGCTTTTGGGTGAGCTGAAAAAATTCCATGTAGACAGTTAGAACTGTCATACAGCTGATACAGAGCTTTTCCTATTTAGACCTCCTCTGAAAGAAGAGGGGATAACATAGGAGGTAGAGATGCTGTTGCATGGTACTGGTAGGAGTATGGACATTTGGTGGGACAGGTTGTATGACTGGAATATTAAATTGATTGCTTTTACCTGTTTCATGAAAATGATTAGGAAAAGGGAAAAAAAAGACAGGCATGGATAAAAGATGAAAGCCTCTTGTTTATGAAACATCATTTGACGTTTCATAACGCTTTCATATCGCTTTCATATTACCAGGTGACTTCTGTTCATGAACCTTAAAGGAAACAGGTGAGGAACCCTATGAGAAGCACTGGTTACTTTTAAGATATCTTGGAAACTGTGTTTTAAACATTTTCCAGTAAAGTCAAGTACAACAAAGAAGTCTGAGGGTCACGAGAGCAGGCTGCACATGAAGACCTGTTGGCCTCCTGGGCCCTCCCAGCCTCTGGTTCACATGAGCCCTGCCAGCAGCTTAATGCAATCCCTGGATTACAAAAGGGACTATCAGCCAGAGATAGCGAGTGCTGGTGAGAGGGCTGCAGGGCTGCTCTTTTATTTCCAGTGCCTGCACTTCAAGGAAGAACATGAACTTGACGGCAAGAGTTCACAGGATGACTACAAATACAAAGAACTTTTTTAGAAAATGAGCCTGGAGATGCGAGGTTGGCGGAGGTCAGCCTTCACATCGTCGGTGTGCAGAGGTGATCTGAGTGCCTCTGAGTTGCTTTGGAACAGAAAGATACTGGCTGCACTTCTGAGGTTTTTTGAGGGTTTTTTTTTGTTTGTTTGTTTGCTTGTTATCTTGTCAGAGTAATACGTGGAAGTTGAAATTAGGCCACCTCAGCCTGGAATTAAGAGTTGGCTTTCCTGCAGAAAGGGCAGCAGAAGTCCAGGTCAGTTCACTGAGGAGTTGTGGACTCGCCTTTTCTTCACATCTTAGTTATTTTCTTGAAACAGATCTGTTTAGTTCTGTTGCTACAGAACAACCTAAGGTTGATGCTTGCAGAAAGCTAGTTGTCCTTTTGTGAGCACTACCATAACTTGGGCTGCTCTGCCCCCAGGCAGCAGGGAGCACAGCTGGAACAGCCTGGGAAAGGCACAGAGGTGGTGTGAATGGGAAAGCTCTAAATGAGATTATGTTCCCCGGAGATGAACGTTTTGATGGAGTCTCAGTGTTGCAGAGATGAGGCTGAGCTGCCTGCAGCTGCCAGCTGGCTGATCACAGAATCACAGAATGGGGACCTCAAGAATCATGAAGCTCCAACCCCCTGCCACAGGCAGGGCCACCAAAGTGCACATTTCATACCAGCCCAGGCTGCCCAGGGCCCCATCCAACCTGGCCTTGAACACCTCCAGGGATGGACGGGGCATCACAGCCTCTCTGGGCAGCTGTTCCAGCACCTCACCACTCATAGGAAAGAACTTCCCCCTGACATCCAGCCTAAATCTATTGGTCTACAGTTATGGTCTATCTATTGATCTATTGGTTATGTATTCTCATCGCTTTGATATGTGGGGCAGCTTTTTAATAAGCAAACCTAAGGATAGAATAAGAGAAAAGGAAACTAAAAATGTTTTTTTTTCTTGTTGTTGTGCCACATATGGTGTCCAGTGGAACTCGCAAAGAGCTGTTAGATTTATATTCTCTGTAGGTCAATACAGAAATGCATTTTCTTGGAAATCAATTGCTTTAGAGATGATTCTGTACCATCAGGCAGCTGCACGGCCTTGTCCAATGTTTAAATATGTATTTTAAAGCCCGGAAAGCTAAGATTAAAAACAAGCAAACAAAAAGATTATATTTTTAGGCTGATGTCCTATTTCAGCCTCGAGTTTCTTTCCAAAGCAGAGTTGTCAAGCCTTAGAAATGAAGACTGCAAATGAAAAAAAAAAAAAAGAAAGCAACTTTAATCATGGTATTGCAAATGTCAGAGGAATGATGCCTTTGCTATCACTGCTCCCTGACTGCTTCTCTTTATTGGCATGTGTGCCTCGATTGTTCAAACTACACAATGTCTGAACATTGATGTCATATTTTTGTTAGTGCAAAAGCCTACATTTGACCTTTCTTTGTAATTGTGACTCTGGTTGAATTCTGCTTTAGTTCATGGCAATTTACTAAATCCTTTGAGAGTTCACTAGTTAATTATTGCCAAGTGAATTTTTAATTTGCTCCTATGATTACATTGGTGAATACAGTCATTAGTGGGAAATTTATTTTAGAAATTGGCACTAGAGGGAGCTAAGTAATTGTATCATTTATGTATCTGAGAAGAAAAAAAGAACATTAAAAACTTGCTTTTTTCTGAACATGCTGATTTTACAAATATGGCAGCTATGCCTCAGCAAATTATAAGTGATAATGAATTAGTTAATTTTCCTTACTGAAAACTGCTACGCTAAGACTATTAAATTACTGTATTTCTATTTAGTGAAACCAGCTAACAGTCAGTAAATTAGGATTTCTAGGACTCTTTTGGGAAGGGGAATTTTTTGTTACTATTATCCTTGTTTATCATTTGGTCTTAACAAAATTAAAATGCTCACAGATACCTTCCCCAAATATGTTCATTCCCAAATGTATTGCAGGACAGATGGTTGGGTTGAGTGTCCTATAAGAGGAGATGGAGGAGGTACCTGTAGTGCCGACCCTGCATTCTCTCTGGTCTGTCCCAGAGCCATGCCTGGTTGCAAAGTGACGTATTATCCACCCCAATTCCCACTGAGATCAGTGGAATCCCACCTTTGGCATCATCTGACTCAGGAAATGTATCTTCATAGCTCACAGTCCAGCCCCACACACCAAATGCCCACATCCATACCTACGCCCATACCTGCCGACCTGCAAGGTATGCAGGCTCAGCTGGGGTCTAGGAGATCCTATAGCTAACCCATCCATGCCACAGGGGCATTTGTGCTGTTGCTTTTAAGATAGCTGCCCATAGAGTTTAGTCTGTTTTGAGTTGTGGAATTACTGTGCTGTGAGTGGATCAGAATAATGGCAAGTCCTATTTTATGCACCTACATTGATAAGTATAATCAGGATTTTAAATGAGGATAGTATTGCTCTTTCCCCTTGTAGAAATTTAAGGTTGTTTTGCTCTTGCAGTGCTGAATTGGTGTTTGCCATTCTTTTTGCCACGTAAAAAATCTGAGTTCTTCTCATGTGCCATGAATAATTTTGCCCATTTTTAATTTTTTTTTTAATTTTTAATTTTCATGTTGGTGTCGTCCATTTTGCCACACAAAAGTTATATCTTGTTGTAGTTATCTGAATTTAAGTCGCCTAAATGAAAACTTACCATGCTTTGTAAGTCACTTTTCCAGTATAACCTCATGTGAAATCCTATAAGGTGTAAACAACACATTTCATGACTGTGACACAATGCACTTTGTTCAATAGTTGTAATTAATATAAGTAATAATATCAGCAGTACAAGGCAGTTTTTGTCTTTTTGTGTCTTTTGGGTGTATAGGCAATTGGGAAAATGATTTGAAGTTCTGTTGGTTGCAGTACGTTTCCCCAGTGACTTTATTCATGCTTGGTTAGAACAAGACATCTTGCCTTACTCTTCTCTGATGTGAACTATGGGTTAGATTTAGCAGTCTGATGTTACTGTACAATAACTATGGCCAAGAACCAATACACGTTCTTTATATTCCTCATAAACTGGTTTATGTTAGTAAATCTCAGGCTATTTCCGTCAGCTTTCTGGCTTGTCAAGCAAACACAAAAGATGTGGATTTACAGTGGAGTAAAATCTGTTTTGGAAAGGATAGTGCTGATGGTACCTTTGCCATCTACAACATAGTTTTTTTCTTAACTGCTTTGCTTTAGCTTTATTCAACAACAAAATTCTGTACTAAGAAGGTCAGAGGTTATAAACAGCAATAGTAGTAGGGTGGAAGAGTATTCTCCCTTCCAGATTCTTTATGGTGTCATTGGCTCTGGGAGCACTGTAGCTGTGTTCTCTTTATGCATTTGTTCCCAAATTGGATTTGGAAATGGGTGATCTGTAAGATCCTTTTGGTTTACTGAAAGTTTTTAAGACTACTGAGATGCTTTCAATATAAGGCAGTTGCAAAATAGCCCATGCCACTGTGAATACAATGGTGAGTGAATCACTTTATGATACAATATTGGTGTAATTTACTGGTAAGGAACTGGAAAGCCAAGGTAGGCATCAAAGGAAACACCTATTTTAAACAGCCTTTGAATCTAGGTGGCTATAGATGAACAGATGAACACTGAACTGAAAGAAAAGCAGTGAAATAGGTGCAGAGCTTTGCTGGACTTTGCTTGTGAACTGAGGTCTCTGCTGGCCTGAGACAGGGCATTGGGTGAGCATAGCATTAACTTGGTTCACAAGTATCTCTGCTGTTATTTCAGGCTGTCTGTAGGTACTGCAGACTTTATTTTTCCTGCCCTGTATATTTTGAACAGTATCTTAAGTATGGTGGTGGATGTGTTGTTTGCTTGTTTGTTTCTAAGTAAGCTTAGATTCCAGGGCATAAAATGGCAGCATAAGGAAAAGTTGCTTACATTGGAAATAGCTGACCTGTGTAAACAGTAACACTGCGAGAGTCTCGCTAAGTTTTTAAGATGATTTGAACAGACTTAATAAGATTTAATAAAACTTCTTACTAAGACAATCTATCACTCAATCATCTTTACAAATCCCCTCCCTCTTTCAAATCCTCAGTAAACTTACTCAAAAATTTGCCTTCTTAAATCTATTTTCAATAAACATTTTGGCTATCTCCCTCCTGCCCTCAGTTATTTATTTTTGTCTGCAATAAGAAGAAGAATCAGGAGACTTTGACTTCATAAGGTTGTTATGCAATAACTTTTTTTTTTTTTTTTGTCATAAAATGGCCTCTGATTGCACATCTCTCTAGCAGGTACCTGTTAGGGCATAGTGAACTGTTTCAATGAGAAAAATATGTTGCAGCAAATTAAGTGCTTGATGCTTAATTTGGGGATGTCAGTCTCTCAGTCTGTTTAACTAGAAACTGCACTTTCAACAGAGCTCTGGACTTTACATTGCATATGATTTTACCTCTGTAGAACCAAAAACAAGGAATATTCTGCATGGTTTGAATTCACCTCTGGTTGGGCTACAGCTTTCCATCACTGTTTGTAACTGCATCCCTGCTATATACTACTTTGGTATGTCTTTATGATTTTCGAACTATGCAAGACTGTTTCATGATATCTTTGATATTCTGTTATTCTGTGCTTTGAAGAAACATTGCATTGCATGTGTTTTATCTTGAGAGCATTCAGAGAGATCTTTGGGTATGCTGGTGTGGCAGCAGTAGTGCTGTCTGTAAGTGAACGCACACGTATTCTGTCCTTATGGAAATGACTTTGCATCAACTGCTCTTAGCTAACCCAAGGTCCCACTGATCATGAGGGACTGTGGGATCTTTTGGTCTTTGAGGCCAACCATGTCGTCGTAGCAACGGTGAGCCATGTAAAAGCCAGACAGAAAAGTTCTTTCTTTCCTTTAGCTTTACTGCACACCAGAACACAGTCATCTACAACAGAAAAAATAAGTACTGTGATAGCCAAGCAGATAGCTCAGTGCAGGCATGTCAGCCAGTATGGGCCACAGCTGTAAGGATTTTAATACCGTGATAAGTCACTTGTGACACTCTGAGTGCTGCCATTAGTTTGTACAGTTTGTTAGAGTTTTATGGTACACGTTACAGGAAAACAAAACCCTTTAGTATCAGCTCACTCAAAGCTCCTGTTCTGCTTCATTTCCCTCGGATTCCTAGCTATGATATAAAGTACAGTACTTTACAGTACCTCCTCACCCTGTATTATCTGCCTGCCAGCTCCTGAGGCTGTAGTTTGTTCCCCATAAATAGATTCTGGAAGTGATAGCAACAACAACAATAATAACAGAAAGTGATTGTAGTTTGCAGGTTTTTTTAATACAAACACCAAAATACTTATAATACCATCTTCAGAAGGTAGAAACTGTCCCACTGATGAAACAGCATTGGGGTGTTCCTGGTCATGCTTTAATTCTTGCTGCCTTCTGGTTTACCAATATAATTATGTTAAAAAAGTTCTCCATACAGCAGTGGAGAGCTTGAGGGGAAGTCAGATCCAGTTATGTACACTTTGCTTTGAAATTCTAGATAATTCTATGTATCTGCAATTGTCCACATTAGGGTAGGAGGATTGTAACAGTGATGTAATGCTAAACTGGGGCTTTTGTTTCTTGTCTTTTCCTTAATCCGAAGAATTCTGCTTTTCTGGTTAGGGAATGAGTTTGGGAAAACATTATTGCTGGCTTCTCTTGACTACAGTGCAGGCTTTCTAATGTTTGATGGCTCCTAATTGCACAGCTATCCCATGAACATATCAATTCGCTCTGACTAATATAAAAAACAAGCTTCCAACCAAAATCTAGGAATGTGACTTAAATTTATTTTAAAGGTATGGCTACAGTCAGGCGCTCAGATTCCTTCTAAGAAACAGCACACATAGGCTCAGATGAATACACTGATTCAAAACAGACTTTGATTAAAGTAATGGCTTGATTAGAACAGTATGCATACATTGTAATCTCCATACATAGACTGCAGAATAACAATCTAGGTGCATGCATAGTTCATGTGGAAGTCTTAGACCTATCTAGTTGATGTAACAGGCCCAGTCATTGAAACCAGGTGTTAATCTACTTGCAGCAGACACCTAACACACCCCATATTTACATCTCTTTTTTAATTTCTGGTCTCAGAACCACACAGTACATAGGGACACCCACAGCCCCATCGGGTGCTCAGAGCCCTTGAATGTCTCTATGGGGTACCCACCACCTCTCTGGGCAACCTGTTGCAGTCTAGTGTGGATATAGTACAGAATTTGGTGCAGTTCAGCTGATGTGAAGAATTCATTTCACCGCTGAGCTTTATTTTCCTGCTCCATGTACCCACCATGCTGAGGTATCTTTGTGTGCAACTGCTTCTTGTGCAGCTGAAGGTTGG
The DNA here is from genome assembly GCF_026119805.1 of Tympanuchus pallidicinctus. Classification (NCBI taxonomy): domain Eukaryota; kingdom Metazoa; phylum Chordata; class Aves; order Galliformes; family Phasianidae; genus Tympanuchus; species Tympanuchus pallidicinctus. The sequence continues at coordinate 2,696,946 of NW_026294669.1, forward strand.
CAGTGCCTGGCAGTCAGAGGTCTGTTTTCATGCACGTGATTTTCCCCTAACTTGGCTGACCTGAGGCCTTTGCACCACCTTCAGCAAACCTCCACCACACACCTTACAGACAACTTTGCCGGATATTTCTTCCTTGTAAGACCTGTTCTCCTTTGCCTTCCATGGCTTGTGCAGATCTGTACAGGACAAGGGACTGTTTTTTCCAAATGGTCCTTAACTTCTATCCCCTTTATGGCAGTGTTCAGAGAACACTGGTGCCAAATTGCCACAGGTCAGCCATAATTATTCCCTCTGCCTTAAGAAAAATAAAAATCTTAATTCAAATGACAATCTCCTTGAAAAAATCTCATTATTCGTTCAACAGGTTCCACTTAATATCCTTTGTGTAACTCCCCTGTCCTTCATTTTAAATGAAGTGTCTGTTTTCTTTTGCAGCAGCGCAAAACAGACACACAGGTCTCGGGTAAGGAAGTCAGCAATAACTGCACTTTATTCTCATTGTGTCATGAAATGTACTTTGATCACAAACATTTTAAATATAAGCAACGGAAAAATGAAAACAATGAAACTCAAATACCTTTTCAATTAGGCATATATTTGTTAATGTTCAATAGATCGTCAAATGCTTTGGTGAATATTCTAGATATAGAAGAGTTTGCATCATTGTGCAAATGAAAATTGCTACTGCCAGCAGTGAATTACAGCTGAACTAATGTTAGGGAGAAACCAACCCCATGGCTTTGGTTTATTCCAGTCTGATGCTGGAGGGGTGACGATGCCTCTCTGTACCTCCCCTAATTTTCAGGGTGAATGAAACACTGCAATACGTGAACTTTCCTTTGGGTCTGGCAATATATCCAACACCCTTTTTGGAAGAAGGACCCCCTTGCCATGTAGAAATTACAAATACTAATGTGACATATTCAATTATATGCTAGAGTATTCAACAAATGAACCAAACCACAGCATGTTCAGGGTCACTTTAATGAGCATTAGTCCTGTTAGTACCTGAGGCTGCATCTACATCTTTGGCATTTCCAGATTGCTTTGGGTTTCTCTGGGTCTTCGGGTGAGAGCTGCATTTGCTGCTGTTCCAGTACTGTGCTTCAACCACCTCCAGCCCTGGTGCCACAAAAGTCCACACCAAAAGGGTGTGGGATGAGCAGGAAATGAACATGCTCAGCAGGGATGGAGGGCAGAGAAAAGTTTACAGGTCTCGGGGAAGCAATTGCTGTTGTTTATTAGGGGGCTTCTTGTTAGAGTAGTTAATTAACAAAGGCAAAAAATACCTCCTTCTATTCACAGCTCTGTTGAATGGAGGCTTTAGTAAAAGCCCGTCGCACAACTTGGTCTCTGGAGACCAAACTCCCGACGCTCAGTTAGTGTAAATAATGACTTCAGTGCAGCTAGACTGGTGCTTACCCATTTAATCAGACAGCTGTGTTGGTCCTGCTTTTACATTCTTGTTTTAACAAACTCGATATATATGGAGACTGTGACTGTGCAGTGGTTGCACTGCTTTTTGTGGCTGTGTGCTCATGGACAGCTTCATCCCACGGGCTCTGATGGAGCAGGTCAAAGGTGCTCCTCAGAACAGAACTGTTGGAAACACACCACAAGGGGTAGAACTGCTTTTTTGGGAAAGTGTTAGAACTGCAGTAATCTAATCAAGCAATTGACAACACCTCTAACCAACGAAGGCTGCTGGAAGTAATGCCTCCAATTGTATCACACTGCCTTACAGTGTCAGAGGTGGGCATCAGAGGTATGGCAGTAGAGGAGGCACCCATTGGCATTCACTGACACTTGGTGAATGGTTATAGAGTCCAGGCAGTGAGTGTGAGCACAGTGGTGAGCAGGTGGTGCATTTCAGCAGTGGTGATGGTGTCAGTGGGTTACGAGCATGACATGCAGACTCTTGTTCATTGCTGGTGAAAATACATAGCTTGAGAAAATACATAGCTAATGGTGAACCACAGAACCACAGAATGGCCAGGGTTGGAAGTGACCTCAAGGATCATGAATCTCCAACCTCCCTGCCACAGCAGGGCCACCAACCTCCGCCTTTAATACCAGACCATGGTGGTGACTATATTGAAAAAATAGTGTTATGTAGCTGAGATTTTGCTCTATCGAACAGTCTTTCTGTGCTCTTTGTGCCCATTATAGTTTCCATGGTAATAAATAGGAGGCATTACTTTCGGAGTGACCTGTGTGGTTCATCTTCAAGATTCAAAGAGAAAAATGGAGCGTTAAAGATGTATGTGTTGTGATCAGCTGCTATTGTCTTACCAGTATAATTAAGCAGAGAACAACTCCAGATTTTTTTTTCTATTTTAGATTAACTCACGAGTTGGTTAATGGTGAAGATTTAAACCCAATTCCTTCCAAACATGCATTCTGCTCCCAACACTGGAATAGCAGATTCTCTTGCTGTACATTTCAGTGAAATGCAGCGTGGGTTGTTTTTTTTTTTTTGTTTCCCCTTTGGAAGAAAAAAAAAAAAGAGAGAAGAGCTCTTTGAGACTCTTTCCAGTTGATGCTCCATGTTGTGACATGTAATGTAAAACTGCATCTGTTACGTTGAAATAAGAACATAAGAGAGACACTTTGACATGACGAATCACAACACAACTCAGCAGCAGGAACATTTAAAACACAACACGGTTTCGTTGTCAGTAACCTCAGCCCTGATAGAGACGAGGTATTTAGCCGAGCTCCCAGCTTCACCAAATCTGTGTTTTATCCTAATGAATTTTTCTCCTCAACTGAGGCCCGATCCTGTCATTCTCCTGCTCAGAAGCTCCTGGTAACTTTTAGACGTTGAAGCTGGGGAAAGTTTTGCCTAAGTGAAGACCTCAGGATCAGGCCCAGGAGTTTTTACCGTCTGTGATGTATAAAATAGACTCAGATTAAGCTAGCAGACTTGTTATTTGACAGTTTATAAAATATTTTAGTATCTTTTTGGCAGTAGCAGTTTGAATGTTGGCAAATGTACACATTGCTTGCAGTTACAAAACCTTGTAATGAGTATTTTCCACTGTAATAGCAGTGAGTTGAAATTTGGATAAACCACTTAGACTTGTGAACTCTGACATGCATGGTAACTATGTCTTTGCAGAAGAATTTTGTCAAGTATTGGAGCTCCTACTAATAGCACATCCATCTTTCTGCACACTATAAATCTTAAGAAAATTTCTATTACTCTGCAATTTGTCTGGCTTATGCTATTTATTAGCCATTTTATTCTGCTGCTTTAAGAAGTAATGTGATGTTCATTTTATTGCTGGTTCAATAAATTGTTAATTATAATGCAGTGATTGCTGCTGACGTGATTTAAAAGCCACATTAGCACTATAGCATTAAAGTTTTAACTATTTTACCCTTCAATTCCCTGTTTATACAACAGTAAAAGGAAAATAGCCTTAGACTAATTTAAAAAATGAAGGTAGTCGTATCTATTGATCACATGATATGCTAGAAACTTTTGTTGTTGGCTTTTTTTTTTTTTTTAAAGGTTACATTTGGGTCTAAAAATAATGGAAATGCATCAATGTAGTGTAGCCTTACAGTTCAGCAAAAACTGTCCTTAAAGCAAGATTAACCCCAAAGTTAAATTAAAAGAATTACTTAGTTAAATTAGGACAATTGGCATAGTATATTAAAGGAACAAAATACCCAGATAAATCATAATCTTACAGTTATGCGTAGCTTCTGGTGCCCATTTTGTGTAATAATAGAGCATAAAAGAAGCCATGATTGGAAAGCGTACCTATTTTCTCCAAGAATATTCTAAATGGGTTTGGGAAAAATCTCCATTTTGCTGATAGAGGTCAAATCTAATTGCTACAAGTTGAGTAATATATCCTCGGCTGAGCGCATGGAGATGCCAGAACTGACACCATACCACAAGCCTTGTGCAAGTGTAATGGACAGAATCCATGGGAACACTGAACCTGGAGTGAGCTGGGAGACTACTGCCTGCTGGAAATAGGCATTTGTGTTAGTGAGTTAGTCTGGTGTGAAGTCTGTTTGTCAAAAGGAATCATGGAATCATTAACGTTGAAAAAGACTTCTAAGATATCTAGTCTGAGCATCGACCCATCCCCACCATGCCCACTAAACCAGAGGAGAGGAAGGTTGCCAGTGTTCCCATTCAGAACTGGCCCAAAATATCTACCTGTCTCCATTAAATGACATGATTTTATTTTATTTTTAAACTGAGAAAACTACACTCATAGAAATATAGGGAAAATTAGAGCAATAATGAGAGCCGGTATAGAAACTCAATACTTTTATGCACTCACAAATATATATATACATAAATATATGCATTTGCAGTCCTACAAACATACCACTGTCCCAGCAGCAAATGTGCAGTTCTCAAACACTGAAAACTGGAAGTCATTAATTCAAACAAAGCCACTTAAATACATAGCAAAATGTAAATTCTGACTGCTTGCTCTCATATAAATTCATTGGCCTGGCCTCAGAGCCATTCCTTCCCATATGGGATGCTTGCCATCGTTTGCTGCCAGATGGTCAGACTTTCAGGCTAAAGCAACTTTGTTGGAGTTAAATCATGTGATCCTCGGTATTCATATGATTTTCAACCACACTAGCAAAGGACAGTGGTTAATATGTAATTAATAATAGAAGGGAATTAAAAAAAATGAGGAGATGAGCTTATGAAAATCCACCTGATCTGAGGTTCCCAGCTTAACCCTTCTCTGACCTTTGTTGTGAGCTGCTGTGGTCAGACCTAAACACCACAACAAAGGCTTTTCCTGCTTGTTAGAGGTCTGCCCAGACAACTCTTTGCCTTTTTCTGGGCCAGAACAGCAGCTGGATAGTTGCAGCCAGTCACCAACTTCACAGCCAAAACTTTATTTTCCTAAAGAATTCCAAGGGAGAGTAAGGGTAGAAGGAGGTGTTAAGAACATTCTAATGTTTTGCAAGCTTTTTATATATATATATATTTTTTTTTTTAATTAAAAAGATTGACCTGAAGATTGACTATGAGCCATATTCATACACACAACTTTTCTCTCAGCCTCATTTCAGCAGGTCCTAAGGAGGAAAGGTTAACAAATGGGTAAAAAGTAGCGATGAGATTGTAGGACACAGTACATAATGCAGTGTTTGCTTGTTGAAAAAAATGAAGCACCTAAGCCCTAAGAAAAATTTGATTTTTGGATGCCTAATTGCATTTAAAGATCCATCTGGAAGAGACCTTCCTACTTCTTGGCTAAGTTAGAAGGAGACGCTGTCTTGATGGTATCCATTTTCACAGGTAGACTGCTTTGAAACTGAAAGCAATTTTCTTGTAAAAAGTGCTTAAATGATCTTTTTGAAGGACGTTTTGGTCAGGATAGTGTGCTAAAAACAAACAAAAGCCCCAAACCCTTGAATTTTGATAAACTATAAGAAATTGGTTGAACTGCTTTCAAATAAGGGCGAGTCTTGGTGCTGGTCATGATAAAAAACCTACAGCTATAAGTTTGACAGCCAGCGAGCTCCAAGATTTCAGGCTTTGGGAGCAAAGATCTGAGCTAAAGGGACTGATAAAGCTTGCTGAGCTGTCATAGTATACTTAAAATCCTATACTTGATTTAGCACTGCTTGACATTTCAATACCAAAAATTAGGACATAAAAATCAGTGTAGCCATATTAAACAGATTTAAAACTAGTAAACTGATTGCAAAGAATAATTTTCATGTTAGTAGCGATGCCTCGCAAGGATCTAATCATGACCTAACGATATAAAAAAATAATAATAAAGAAATTCCTTTTGGATCACACAAGAATTAGAAGAGTGATAAATAAAGAATGGGAACGGTCATTTATTGGCATGGCAGGTGTTCACTTCCAGATGGAGAAGCAGTGCTGCCCACCAGAGAGCTGAACAGCCTGCAGTGGAAGATCTGAAAGGCAGAAGTAGATAAAAAGGTAGACCAGTAACTATCACTAAAAAGTACTGAGAGCATCAATATCTTGTATGTAAGAAACTCGATCAGGAGGATAAGGAGAGTGGGGCATAAGTTGAAAAGTATTCAAACTGTGACTTTGGAAATGCCAAGTTACTGTTGGCTCTAAACTGTGTGTGTAAAGTTATCCACAAAGCCATAAGAGAAAAAGAAACTTCTAATGAACTGTGAAACCAGATGCTTTATGCTGGAGAAGCACATTCTGTAGTCTGCATATTGTTGTTTTGTTTTCGGGAATGCAGCAAAGTGCTAGCTAATTTCAAATATAGATGCAGGCACAGTTTGTACCCCAAATAGTTTATGCTGAGAGCAATATTCCTGTTTGAGGTTGTGGAGTGAGGTGAGTATATGGTGAATGGAAGCATACTTATGAAAAATAGGTTCATTTTTCAGAGTGGAAAACCAGATTAGGTTAGAAACCTCACAGTGGATATTTTCACATGCAAACGGTCAGCCCCCATCTACCAGAAGGTATGTGAGTCTCTGCAGATGCTGTGAGGGGTATGGGCATAAAAAGGATCCTGTATGGGAGCTATAAGGAAAGCCTGGATGGCCAACCCAGGCCTCCTAAGCTTTGTCTAGGTTGGACTGAGATTAGGGTGTTTTTATCCCCAAATAGTAAGCCAGTATGATCTTTCTTTAGAAGTCATTAAACACAAGATTGAATTAGAGCAATACTGACAGCCAACAATGTAATAGCAGCTCTGTATGTATGTATGGAGTAAACTTTGCTCATGAGAAACATTTTTATATATAAAAATCTCGAGCAAAAGGAATACAAAAATGAGCAAAATGTTTCTTTTGGTTGAAGTTTCATTGCACTGTAGCTTGTGGGTTCTTGGAATTAATTATGACACGATCTCAAATAGTGTAATAAATAAGGAAGACCGATTTTATGCTGATTTTATTGATGAGCTGACAGAATGGTGAAAGTCAGAAGCTGAGATAAATCATGAATTGCAAAAGGAGATGCTCATGTTGTCTATCTACACGAGTGGAGAAAGTGAGATATGGAAATATGTCTGATTAATAAGACAAAGGGAAATGGCACAAAACAGACACATGACACTAACTTTTGCTTTATGACCATGTGTGATGTCACTACAAAACACGGGGATTTTTATGTTATGTTGTCAGAGATCAAATTATCAGCATAACTTCCTCTAAACTTCAGCTAAATCAATGTAATTTCAAATAGTAGGCTTCAAAAAGTAGTTTATAAAGCAAATCCTTTTATTGGGAGTATCGGTAGAGAGGCAAATTTAAAAGGAACCAAAACATTTCTCTAATTTGTCTTTGAGATTCTGGCGTTTTTTGTTTTGTAACTTCTGTTGTAGACCATGGTTCAAAGAATAAGGGGCATATATTGCTTAAATTTATTGCTTGTGTTCCAGCAGATTGGAGTGTTTAGCCACAGTAAGGTAGCTCTGAGGAAGGTAGGAATGAGGCAGGTTGAATGGTGTGTAGAGATAGGAGGAAATCTAAGCATAATGGGCTGTACAGACGAAAGCTGATTTTACAATCATTATTATTATTAAACAGACAGGCAGCAAAAAACAAAGGAGGAAACAATGTTCTGCACTGACTCCAAAATGGAATGTGTTAGGCAAGCAGAAAACATTGGAAAGTGAGAGTCTTTGAAAAGCCTGGGAAGGAAGCATGGAGAGCTTGATTTGAAGTAGTTCCAGCTGAAGGAGGTCTGCGTGGCTAGGAGAGCATCATTAAAGTGCCATTAATTTTGCTTGTTGCCAACATTTTGGGTGGATTGGAGGAAGACAGAATGAGAATTTGCTCAGGCAAGAGGGACAAGGTTATAGAAATGATGATAGGAGGTTTTGAAAGCTCCAGGACTATTTTTGATTTTGCTGCAGCAGGAATATTTTCTTTCTTTGCTGTTCTTGAGTATTGGGCATTTCTATTTCTGGAAATGCCCCAAGAGGGTTATCCAAATTATTTCAAAACTCAGGAAAAAATTTTTGGGTAGTTTTCAGTTTGCATTTCAGTTTCACTTGTCTCTTACTTCCGAGACTGGCTTAGACAGCGCTAATGAAAAATCATTATCGTGTAGATAAATTCACGTGTAGCGTTTATGGAAATTAATAGTTGTTTATCCTTTGACCAAAACTACTTAATCTGCATCTCTGCATCTTCATTTACATCTACAGTTTAAATTAGGACAAGGGACTTCTCATTAGAACTTCTTATTCCCCTTCTTATCAAAGAAGGGAAAGTCAACTCCTTAGGCATTGAGATGTCTGATACCAGCTTGATTTTATATTTTAATGATTTTAGTTTGCCATTAACACACTTCATTCAGATTTTGTCCAGTTTTTAATTCCTCTTTTTTTTTTTTTTTTTTTTTGGCATCACATTCAAGAATATTTTTATTATGTTTATTGCTAGGTAAATAATGATCTCTAAACCATGGCAGCCTAGTCTGGTGGTTGGTGACCATGCCCATGATAGAGGGGTTGAAACTTTGAGGTTTCTTTTTAATCTAGGAGGAATCTTTGAGGTTCTTTTTAATCTAGGCCATGAAATATGTGCATAAAATAAACTCAGTATTTTGCTTTCCTGAAGATCATATATCTTTTATAATACTTAGTGGATTCTTAGACTGAAGTTTCAGAAAATAAATATGAAAAAAACAAGAATATTGAACACATTTCATAGCACAAAATATTCATAATACAAAAATATTCTCACTTCAGTCATGGTAAGACTAAAGTAGGAATTAACAATACATGTAGAGAAGAAAGAGTGTAGATATTATAGAAAATAGAGCTGGGAGGCAGGATCAGCTATACCTAAATTGTTCATGACAGATACTTGTCTAACTTCCTCCTTAAATCTCCTCTGATGGAGTTTCTGCAATCTCTATAGGCTCTTTATTTTTTTCCTAATGTCTATTCGAAATCTCCTCCTCAGCAGTTCAAGTCTGTTACTATTCTTTTTGAAGTGGACACAAGCAGCAATTTTTTTTATTTTTTTTTTTTTGTTGCTTCCAAACATCTGCAAACAGACTCATCGCTGCTTATTCTTTCCTTTAGGTAAAAGCATCTCAATTATTGAGATTATCATCTTTATACAGATTGTATTTTCTGGGTCAACTGGCCTGCCCTTCCCTTTCTTCTTCTCTTTCTTCTTCTTCTTCTTTTTCTTTTTCTTTTTCTTTTTCTTTTTCTTTTTCTTTTTCTTTTTCTTTTTCTTTTTCTTTTTCTTTTTCTTTTTCTTTTTCTTTTTCTTTTCCTTTTTCTTTTTCTTTTTCTTTTTCTTTTTCTTTTTCTTTTTCTTTTTCTTTTTCTTTTTCTTTTTCTTTTTCTTTTTCTTTTCCTTTTCCTTTTCCTTTTCCTTTTGCTTTTCCTTTTCCTTTTCCTTTTCCTTTTCCTTTTCCTTTTCCTTTTTTATTCCCCTCCCCTCATTTTGCTTTATTTTCCTTTACTTTCCTTTACTTTCCCTTATTTTCCCCTTATTTTCATTTTCCTCTTCTCTTCTCTTCTCTTCTCTTCTCTTCTCTTCTCTTCTCTTCTCTTCTCTTCTCTTCTCTTCTCTTCTCTTCTCTTCTCTTCTCTTCTCTTCTCTTCTCTTCTCTTCTCTTCTCTTCTCTTCTCTTCTCTTCTCTTCTCTTCTCTTCTCTTCTCTTCTCTTCTCTTCTCTTTTTTAATTTGCAGTCTTTTGTTTCTCAAGAAATGTGCTACGTGAGGAAAGACACCCAGCTTCTGGGACACAGAGGCCCTGCAGCGTGCTCCCAAGGCAGTCAGGGTGCAGAATTTGATTTCCCACCCACAGGCATTTCATGTCCTGATGCAAGAGGACGATCTCCACGCTTCTCAGTCAACATGACTTAAAACTGTGTCCCCCAAATCTGTTTGCTCATCACTTTTGTCCTCCTAGAGCGTGCCTAAGTGAAAAAACAGAGTATTCCTCAGGATAAGATTTGTCTTATCTGATTTTTGGTGTCTACAACACAGATTTCTACAGTGAAGGTAATCACCCCGTGGCCCTCCATGACAGGAGGAGAAATTGGCAAAGTGCTTCCCGGCAGCTTCGGCTGATGTTTCCTCTTGTCCTCCCAAGGACAAAACTGCAGTATGCAGAGATAAGTTTGAGTTTTTTTTTCTTATCCAAAAGAGGGTTTGCAGGAAGGTTCCAATTTGGTCTCCTGAATTGATCAATTTATGAACTGGAATGGTTAGTTGAATGTATAGGCAGAACAATAATTAGGAGTAGTGTTGTTGTATCAACACTAGGAGCCGGCTCCACTAGGAACATTGGGAGCTGGTTGCTGTATCAACATACAGCTTTTCCACAAAAACCAGTGAGTGCTATACTCCATCACCATGTATTTGTATTCAACAGGCAGCTTTTCACCACAGATGCTACCGGAATGCCTGGATAAGAGATGTTCAGTGAAGTACTTGCTGCAGATGTCATTTCTAATAGGCTGCAAAAAGTGCATCACCTTAGGATGAGCAGCAGAAAGCCAGGCTGAGATAAAATTAATTACCCACTTGCACTGCCAGAACTTTTTAGATGTGATTTAGTCTTCTGTTCTTGCATTCTGTTATGAATGGGGTGAATCCATTTGCCATTAAGGGCACATTACCTTCGTATGTGGTTGTTGCCTTCAGGACAGCCAGGTTTCTTTGTTAATTTCCATTGTTTGTTGCTGTGATTTTGTGGTAAAAATTGAGCAAACGCATTGCAAGCAAAAATGCCTACGTAATGCCTGTCAGGGTATCAGTGCTCCTCACAGCTTTGTCCATTTGTCAGAAATGGCTTTGTTAATACGTATCAGCAGTTAGAATCATGTTCACTTTCATGCTTTGTTCAAAGCTATAGCATGACAATAACTACAATGGCATATAAATACTTTATAAGACATCTATTGTCAACTATTTATCATTTATAACATGCAGCAAAAGCATTATAAAACATTTACTACTCATTTGTAGATGGTGTTTTGTTGCTCGTGCCATGCATTCAGAATACAGTGTTGATCTCTGACTCCTTAGCAGGTTAAAAGGAAATAAGAAAAACAGATAGAAATGGCAGAAAAGTTAACTTGGGAGATTGAGAGACCAGAAACCATCATGGGGCGCTGCTGCTGTGGGAAATACACCAGGGCTTGGAGACACAGCTCAGGTGCTGCATGGTCAGAGGAGACAAATATCATTCTACTGCTTTTTGTTATTTGCATTGCAGCTGTTTCTTATTCCCTTTGCGAGATGTGGTGCCACCGCACTTCCTCTTCTCCCCCTGTTATAATTTTGTCATTACGGCTTAAACATTTTCGGTTTTAAAAGAAAAAGATAATTTCCTTGATCTGATTTCTGATGCATTTAGTTCAGTATTATGTAGCCACATTTTTTTTCTGTAGAAAATTTGATACATTACTTTAAGTTAACTACATACAAGAGAATACTAAATAAATTCACTTTATGTGCTTCCCTAATTAGTTTTCAGTCATGTAATTCTCTTCAGTATAGAGTTGAGAAATCCCCAAGTCTACCTTGATGTAGTTAGTGTCACATACACTGATCATGTGAAATTGAATTTGAATTTACTACTAATATTTAAACACAAAAGCTGACTTGAACCATATTTCCCCATTGGATAGAGATGTCACCGCTCTCTGTAATGAGGAGCATTATGTTGAATACTTAAACCAAGAACAACCAAGTTACAGGAGCAGGACATTAATCTTAGAGAAATGTTGAATTTCATGCTTTCGACAATGCAGTGTCTTAGCATTACCACTTACACTTTAATTACTAGAGACAAGTATTTTGCAATATATATTGCTTGAGTATTTTTTATAAAGATGAAGTGGGAATTTAGATACCACCAGGATCTCTTGGATAACTGAGTAGCCTGCCTACTAGCACAAAACTAAATTTGCTGCTTGCAGCCCTCAGCTGTTGAATGCTCAAAGTCTTTACAAGTGTCTGTACAGATCTCTAATGCTTTGCTGCCAGAACCAAACCATATCTTGGGGTGGATGTGATAAGAACTCTAGAGATGACATCAGGAAACATTTGCACAGACCCAGATGAAATCCAACTACTTCTGGATATTCTTTTCTGCAGGCTCCATGGGTGCTGTGTTTGGAGAAGTGGGGTGGGTACTGCTGGAGATAGCAGTGATGGCCTCATTCATGTTGCTGCTTGATTAAATCCTTATCTGTGTGTCTACAAATAGCTGGATGGATTTGAGTACTGTGCAGTGCAGACTTGGTTCACTTAGCAGAGGATGATTGCTGAGCACCTCGTATAGAAAGATGTAGGGGGAAAAAAAACCCAAAGATATAGAGGAAATCCCTGAAGAACTCTAAAACAGAATAGAATACTTTCCATTGTGTGTACAAAGGGATAGGCAGAAGATGAGCTGATTTATTTTTTTTTTCTATAAGACGACTTTGAAAAATCAGAGGATGCGTTTATACATGTAAAACATACAAAGTACTGCACTGTGTGTGCATCTTTTGATCCTTGTGGGAAATACGTAGGTGAGCAAATTTCTTTTTCCCACATGTGTCTACGGAGAGGATATTTCCCTTCTCTAAACTTCCAGCAACATGCTGGTATTGGGTGAAATTGAGGGGTTAACTCCTTGCTTAGAAATCAGATGCAGAATGTCCCAGTGCCCACCCAGGAGCTATTTCTCCTCTCACCGTGCTCTGGTGCAGCCAAACCGGGGCTGAGAGGCACCAAAAAGCTCAGGATTTTCACTGTCAGTGATTGCCAAAATCCCCCAAACTGGTTCCGCTCTTAATATCATTGTCAGATTAATGGGCACTCATACTGTAGGTGGAACTAATTAGGAAGGTAATTATTCTTTCAGTTATAGTTAGGAGAATAAACCAATGTACAGGAGTGGCTGAGGAGTAATTATTTTGAGGAGCTAATACCCAATGATATACAGTCGCAGTGATAACAGATCACCATAAGTAGACAGTGGACTTTAATGTGGTTTTCTAGCCACTTTTCTGTCCTTTCTATAAGTGTGTTCGTAACATTTATGTTCTCATTCCTCCCCATACACACTCTTCTGGATTTCTTTAACAGGCTGCCCAGAGAGGCTGTGGATGCCCTGTCCCTGGAGGTGTTCAAGGCCAGGTTGGATGGGGCCCTGGGCGACCTTGTCTAATATGAAATGTGGAGGTTGGTGGCCCTGCCTGTGGCAGGGGAGGTTGGAGCTTCATGATCCTTGAGGGTCCTTCCAACCTGGGCCATTATATGATTCTGTGATTCTATATTCTTCTTCATTTTCGGTCCTGAACTCACATTACTGGATTTTGGAGACCAAACATTGCTTCCATTTCTTTCTTTCATTCTAGGTTCCATTGCAGAGTGATGATTTTCTTTCTTTTTTCTCCTTTAAAAAAAAAATGCACTGTGATAAATTCGTTTCTACATGCGTTGGATTTACTTTTACATTTAAAGATGTTAAAGACGTTATTTACAAGCTAATTTACTGAACCTGCATAAGATTAATGGCACAGTCTCTGCATGACGAATCATTAGGAAGTGATAAAAAGCAACAGTCAAACAAGTGGATTGTGACATGCTCATGGAAATCTCTGCTATATATTTATGTTTATTTCATTGCAGTTTGTTTCAGTAGTTCAAGTAATAACAGCTCTTGCCACATACTTTTTTTTAAGGTAGGAATTTGCTTGAAATTGGTTACTAAAAGCAACATAGGTATTGTCTAAAGAGTTCCATCTCTCTGTGTTAGAAGTGTGTGATTGATGTTAAGGATAACCCATAAAGCTTGGATGGGGAAATTGCCTTTTGCAGTCTTTGAATGGAGGAACATCTCACGTTCCTGTTTTTTCAGCAGCAGTGGTGCTGTGGTTTCTGCAGGAGGAGGATTATGCTGCATCTGGTGAAGGAAATTAAGGATTAACATGTGCATTATGTAGGAGGAACACTACAGGAGAACTGCCATTTGTATTTTACAAGGAAATAATCCTTTAAGTCTCTTAGGGCTGAAATAACTCCTTAGTTTTTCTCTTTTCCCCCCACCTCTTGGAATACCCTGTGAATTCTTATGTCAAAATGACTAAAAACCAAAACAAAGATCAGAAGAATCTGAACTCTTTAAATGAGAAAAGCTGTGCTAGAAAAGAGATTGAGAGAAACAAAGCCACGTTGTTAGACACTTCTGGAGACCCACATTTTTGGTGGGTCACATGCTGGCTGCTGGATACAGTCTAGATATGGCCAATGGCCTATTCCTTTACTGTGCTGAAAGCTTGCAGTAATAACCTTCAACAGAGCGAAAAACAAAAACAAGCAAACATGAAAACTGAAAGAAACTCATTTGTGGCCTACAGGCTCTATCTATAATTTTGATCATTAATGTTTTCCAGGAGTAGCACTTCTTGGAGGTCAGGAAGCATTTTAGAGGCAGATGTGCTGAAATACCCCCTCCTGCCACTCTTCTCATCTCCTAGCAGTTTCCTATTTCTAAAGCATCAGAAGCAACCCCAGATGCCATTGCCATACATGTAGATTAAGGATTTTTGAGATGGCACTGAGTAAAAAGGGGAACCATAAAATGGTTGAGTTGAAAGGTACCTTAAAACACACTGTGTTCCACCCCTGCCATGGGCTGGGTGCCCCCCACCCACTCAGGTTGCCCAGGGCCCATCCATGGCCTCAGACACATCCAGGGATGGGGCACCCACAGCTCTGGGCAGCAGTGCCAGTGCCTCTTCACCTCAGGGTAAGAAATTTTCTCCTCTTTGGGTTTAAAACTACTGCCCCTTGTCCATTCACTATGTGCCACTGTAAAAAGCCATTCTCATTTCTTATGAAGTTCCCTTTCAGCATTTAAAGGCTGCAGTGAGGTCTCCCCATAGCCTTCTGTTATCCCAGCTGAACAGTCCCAACTGTCTCAGCTTGCAGACGGGCTCTGAGAGTCCTTGTAGCCCTTCTCTGGACACTTTCCATGTCTTTCTTGAGCTGGAGGCCCCAGAGCTGGTATGCAGCTCTCAGCTTCCTCGTAAGGACAGAAGTGGCCCCTTGGACTTGCTGGCCACACACCTTTTGATGCAGCCCATGGGGTGAAGCGCTGACTTCATCCAAACAGGACCTGACTGCAGAACATCATCATCACACATGAAAGCTGTCATCTCCCTGTTCAGTTTTTGGCTAAGCTAAGTGCATCTTTAAGCAGTCAAACTTTATATTTTGTAGCAAACTCTACATTAGTATCTATTAAAAAAAAAAAAAAAGATTTTAATTCAATTCCTTGGAGTCTGATTTCCAGCCTACCAAGAAACAGTTAAATGACTGAATTGCAAAGGTTTGAGTACTTCTAGAAACAACAGTCACAGGGAGGAAAATTAACGGTTTTCTGTTAATGACTCATGTTAGCCCTCTTTGGTGGTCCAAAGCGATGGGTTATATATATATGGGTTTTTTTTTTCTTCCATTTCTTCCATATGCCTGTCATGAGGCTGCTTTTCTGATTGCTAGTTTTGTTGTTAAAAATGTCACTCTCTTTATTCACCCTCCTCCCCATAGAATCTTTAAAACTAAATGCAGGAAAAGTGGAATATACCTGTCATTTAGACCAGCTAGAACAAAGGTTGATAGAAAATATATTCCTAGTTTGAAGAGGCTTCCCTGCTGATTTTGTTTATCAGAAAATGGCAAGTTTTGTTCCTAATGGACTGAAATTTAAATAAAATCTGACTCTGGAAATAAAAGCAGCCCTTATGACAAAATAAAATTATATATTTTATAGGAGAAATTGAATTAAAATGCTAGTTTCCTTTGGTTAAATTCTTTTACATAAGGAAATGAATAAACGAGAGAGAGTGAAATAGAATGAGATAGAAAGCTGATTGTTGAAGTAAGCTTTTTAAAAATCAATAATCTCTTGTAATTTATATTTTCAAAAAAACTTTGAACAGACTTCCATACAATATGTTGAATTATAGCTACATTTCTATGTTTCCTTTCATTAGGAGTTGAACTAGGGGTTAAATAGTGTTTTTCTCCTGGGATCTCAGGTTCTTATTGGTCTGTGGCTTTGGACGACAACCTTCTGCAACAGAAAAAAAACCCTCTCCAGAACCTGAGCTAATTGAAGAATTTTATTTATTAGCATTTAATAGATATATATATTTTTTTCTTTTTTGTTTTTTTTTTTTTTTAATCAGGCTATTTTCTTTTGTACAATGGCAACTTATGTCCCAGGGTAGGTGACAGAACCATGTCAGACATAAGGAAGGTGATGCCTACCAGCCATCCATCTACCTGAAGTCAGGCTTCCAGAGAGACATTAATGTGGATTCAAGTTATGTTCAAAAAGCTGATGATTAGAATTAAATTCAACCAACATGAGCATAAAACAAATTGGTATGTTGCTGCATGCGCCCACAGTGCTTTTGTCCACCTAACATTAGTGTGGAGCACGCCAGGACATCCTTGCACATAAATTGGATTACCCAGTTTTCTTTTTAACAGTTTCAAAAGTTTCCCTAGAATAAATGGCTGCAATAGTCTTGAGTGTCCATTGAGAGGCAGGTCACAGCTCTCCTTTTGGGACCAATTTGCATATTTTCCATTGGAACCAGGGAGCAAACCTGGACCAGATGTGAAAGGACCATAAGTAGCAGCAATGGTTTTTGCCTCCCTTGCCTTTCCCACACATCTCCTCGGTGACGGTGTGCAGGAGATAAAATCCTGGGTTATTGCAAATCCCAATTCAGATAGAAAACAAAAATTCCCCTAACAGATTCTTGAAATGTCTTATGTCCCCAGGTTATTCTGACCCTACCATGTGCAGTATTTCATTTGAGGGAGGTCCAAGAGCACCAGGATGGGGTTTCATGGCATGATGGGAAGAAGTGCACACTTTCTCTGAACCTTGGTTTTTCTTATCTGTAAAATGGCAGCAATACAACTCTTCTGTGATGAGAATGGCATCATCAATCCTGAGTGTCAGCAGGGATGTAATTATTGTCTTCTTCAAACAGTGGCTGGGGAGATCTGTTAGCTGATGTTTTTAAAGTGCTTTGAAGATGAAAATATCTAAATATTCTTATTACTGTTATTATAATGGCTGTCCACAGTGATCACTGTGATTAGACAGCACCTTCCTGACATGTCCCTAATGATGAAATATCTCACGGGCTGCGAAGGGCTGAAAGCAATTCCTCTGCTGCCCCTGGAAAACATATCTAAAACCTTAGGCTTAGGGTAAATTGAACTGTGGTGCACCAGCTGGTTGTGCTGGGCTGCCCAGCCTTCCTGCTTTCTGTGGAGCTGTTTTGGAGGATGGAATTCTCTGGTCTCTGTCTTTTTTCTTCTCCTTCTTCTCTTTCTTCCCTTTCCCTTTCTCCATTTCTTAGTTTCTTTCCAGGAAAACTCTTGCCTGAGTTTAGGAGATGGATTTGGAGCATTTTGGCTGTTTTTTTGCTGGTGTTTTTAAGATGGGAAAATACTGTTTTTTGAAAAATGAATTTCAGACTCGTTACTTGCTGGAGAATTTATATGTTGGTAGGAAGCAACACAGACTGAGGGCTGTGGCATGGTCTTACTATGCAGTGTATGCATGGGCAATATCATGGTGTTGAAGCAACCTAGACACGGATTCTGTTCTCTTCCTCTTCCAAGGACATTCAATGCTGGATGAGCCATTTCTGTGCTCCTTCACTTCAGAGAAATTCTCTTTAAGTTCATCTGGAAGATGCCCCATCCCCAGAGGTCCCCAAGCCTGTGGATGGGCACTGGGCAGCCTGAGCTGGTGGGGGGCAACCAGCCCTTGGCACGGGGTGGAACTGGATGATCTTGAAGGTTCCTTTCAACCTGAGCCATTCTATCACTGATTCTGTGATTCTGTGAAGATGAAACACACCTGTATAATGAATGGGTGTCCAGCCAGTCAGTGCATGTTTTTGTGTGCATCTGGTTGCTCAGGCACATCCATATGGTGAACAGAAGACACAAAAGTCCCTGTATATTACCCTGACAAGGTAAAGGTACAGACAGGGGCTCTGATGATGTTTTCAGAATATAAATTGCTCGTGATGATCCTGTTAATTCATCTGTAGGTTTTCCTCTTTACAAACAATCCTCCAACTTGTAACCAGTTTGCAATGCTGATCATATTCTAACTCTTGTATTGAGAAGGTTTCCATTTCTTCTTTCTCATTTGGCTATTTTATTTTATTTTATGTTTAATATTTGATTGCATCCTATTGTGTCTGATACTTACCAGAATTAAGCTCTCCTTGCTGTAATGAAACCCCAGTAAGCTTGGAATGCTTTGGCAAAAGTAATCTCGAGCTTGTTTGTCGAGAGGGTTTTGCCAAGCCCACACAACTCTAATTACATCTTTTCACTGGCCTCTTTTAAACTGTCCCTTCTTTCCAACGTCTTTTGTGTGCTGTGCAGAAATATGTTGTTATAATGAATACAGTATGTTTAGAATAAGTTTCATTGGATTTGGTAGCCAAGCAATTGTACGTTTTTATTAGAGGTACTGTAGGCTTCCAATGGAGATAATATTTATACAGTGGTCCAGAATTGTTTGCATTTAGAAGAATAAATAAAATGAATAATATCCAAACAAGATAATTAAAATGTCAGTTACAAAGTACCTTTAATTTGCTTTGGATTTTGATTTGCATACCCCTTGCTTCACTTTGAAGACAAAGAGAAATGCACTCAATATCAAAACTCAGACTCTCTGGTATCCCAAGCAGCTTGGTACCTTCTTCTTAGACTGTGTCTGAAGTCAGATTACAGAAGTACACCCACGTTTGCATCTTCGGCCAACATTTTTCACTAGACAAACATTTATGTCTGGTGCTGTCAGATGCTAACTTCTCTTTTTCTTAAGTCACAGTGCAGTGGGTGATCAGGAGAAAAAAACAACCAACCCAAAGAATAGCAAATGAACAAACAGTTGAAGTCTTATGTCTGTGTTTGTTAAGAAGGCTGATGACCTGTTAATCACAGCCACTTTATGCCTCTGGATTTACCAGCTGTGGAATATTTCCTAAAGAAATGGGCTTTGATATACTATAGCATTGTTTAAAATGTATGTTTAGAGTTTACTGGCAGGGAGAAGGTGAGAGAAGTACACCAGTTCCAGCTTCACAAACCTGTTGCTAGTTACAAACTTGGATTTTTTGCCTGCTTATTGCATATTCAGCACTTTTAAAGATATTTGAAAAGAAGTTTCCCGAGAAGTTTCCCCATTTTTGGGAATTGAGCATGTGTTTTGAAACAGATATTTCTTTTTTCTGTTGTAACTATTACTGTGCCTATGCCATGAATCAGTTGTCCTCAGTGCTACATCTTGATCCTTCCAAAATCTGTTGGGATTACTCATGATGATATTTGCTATGCAAATATGAAATTCTGTCCTCTACTATTTAGAACTAGTTGCAATGCTCAGATCTTAAATGCACAACTGCATTGTGTCCTCAATGAATAAGGATGCTAAAACTGCTTGTGTGTCTCCAAGACTTGTGGAAAAAGCAAGTTAAGCCTTTCACTTTTATGACAGTTGTTTCTACTCTTAGTTCTTGTGCTTTTTTTTGTTAGCATGCTTTCTTAAGTAGATCTTTATTTCCAGAAACTGAAATGTACTCCTCTTTCTTTATCTTTGAAAATTAAAAGCTTCTACCTTAAAGAAGTGAATGATACATTATCTGCTATCTCCAAATTGAACCCATTTGGAGCTATTTGCATCCTGTAGAAACCTACAGCTGAGTGCTGTGCTCAGAGGTGTAATGACTGGTTGTCACAACACGCTGGAGGTGGCCCCATAACAAAATGATCCCCTGTCAATCCCCTTGCAGGAAACGCATTGGCAACCTGTAATTCGGCCTCAGTATTAACATCCTGCCTGGGTTTTGTTAAATGGCACTTTCTAGGAAGTAGATCTGCTGAACTTGTGCTTAATAATGTTTTAAGGGGTGTATTTGATGGAAGTTTTAGAAAGCATCACATGGGGTTAACAGTGATTTGTCATTTGTTTCTAATTAAAGGACTTAATCTCTTATCACTAGAACAGCCTGTTTTTTTATACTAAAGGCACAGATGTGAATGGAACATATTAATGAGATGTCATACTACACAGTCATTTAGTGTTTTGTTTAACTTAAACACAGCAGAAAATGTGCATCTAAGTAGACACATGTAATGACATTGAGATAGAATTATAATTTCCCACATTTGCATAACCTTTAGCAGCATCCACTTTAGATCCACCTTGCAGTGGTTATTCTATATTCAAATTTGATGTTTATTTTAGTAGTAAAAGGGTCTAAAATCGCACAGTGACATTGTTTTCCTGACAAGGGACCTGTTGTTTTCCTTAAACCAAATATTTGTCTGTTTGAGTTTGTTTGTTCTTCTTGATAAGAACAAAATCTGTTCACTCTGACACTGCCACTTATTGTTCCTGCAAAGGGATAGAAAGGAACGACTGACCTCATCCATAGGTACTGTACCTACTGTCAGATGCATAACAGCCATTTTACTCCAGAAATATTACAAACTAAGCAAAAGCAGCATAGTATGATATCTAAGCCCAAAGGGACCATTTTGATCTCGTGTTCTGTCCAGCTGTGTCACACAGACTGTCATGCATCACTCAGTAATAGCTCTATCAAATCCAAACAACCTGTGCATGAGCTGGAGAGGGCTTTCATTCCCATTCTCAAGGTCACAACAGATGTTAAGGTTAGAGCAAGAATGAATGAGTCACTTAACATACTCATATCCAACAGTGGTGGATTTTTGGTCTAAGAATTAGTGAGCAAAGCCTATGAGAAATGACAGATTTCAATCAGAGTAGGTAGTATAGTCACTGAAGACTTCACCAAAGATGTAAACCATACTTTTTTCACTCCAAGAGGTGTGTGAAGGTGCTGCTGCAGTCCAATGGCTGCAGCTCTCCTGGCACATTCCTGTTTGCTATGACAAGTGCCACTGCTAACACAGGGGCCAGCAGTAGGCAATGCCTATGGGAAGGGGCCACCCTGACACTGGTGGAGCTAAGGTCAAATAAACAGTACTCAGATTTTTTCCCCCCAAATGCTCACCTTTCCCATACTGTAACTATCATGGTGAGCTCTGATCTTCTGTCCCACAAGCCAGGATCACAGCTTCCAAGTGAGCATAAATCCTTTTCTCTTCCCTACACATTTGTTTTGCAGCTTGGTCTTCTTGCAGTTACCAAGTTCTATCTTCTCTTTCCCTACCGTGCCCATCCTGTGTATTAACTCCCTTGATTACTGTAATCTTTTCCCTTTAAGCTTTTCATTCCCTTTCTTTAATCTTCCCAAAATTCAGCTACCAAAATACCTCATTATCCATCCCTACCGGCACATCGCTCCTCTTTCCCTCTTTGTACTCACCTTCAGTTCCCATTAAAAGCCAGAAGTCAAATCAAGGCTGCCTAAAATATCCTTGCCTAAACCACATGGCAGTGATTTGTTTTTAATCCCTCTCTCTTAACTGCTTTTCTTTTATTATTATCAGTTGACCTTGTGAATTTACCATGTGAATAATGTATAAACAAGAGGGGGTACAAGTTTTTTGAGGATAGTGGATAGTGGAAAGGATATGACAAGGGGGAATGGTTTTAAACTGAGACAGGAGAGGTTTAGGTTGGATCTTAGGAGGAAGGTTTTCATTCAGTGGGTGGTGAGGCACTGGAACAGGTTGCCCAAGGAGGCTGTGGATGCCCCATCCCTGGAGGCATTTAAAGCCAGGCTGGATGTGGCTCTGGGCAGCCTGGGCTGCTGGTTGGCGACCTGCACACAGCAGGGGGTTGGAACTGGATGAGCACTGTGCTCCTTTGCAACCCAGGCCATTCTATGATTCTATGATTCTGTGACTCTATGAATGCGCATCCCAGATGGTTGCCATCAAAATACCTATTTCTGGGAGCGTTCTCTTCTGAATCTTCCCAGTTTTTGGCTGGCCTGAGCAGTCCCTGCTCAGCTGGAAAAATGGTTCAAGAATGCTATCTGAGGTGTGGCTGTAAAATCAAGAAAGGAATAGGGAATGGTGCAGGTAGTAAAGACTGGATGTTGTGCTGAGGGACATGGTTTAGTGGGAGCTATTGGTAATAGGTGAATGGTTGGACTGGATGATCTTTTAGGTCTTTTCCAACCTTGGTGATTCTATGATTCTATGATAGCGGGCCTGTGAACTAGCGTAGCTTGAAAAATTATCTTTGTAAAGTATTGGGGAGAAATCAGTGTTATTCATGGAAACAAAAAGAATTCAGTGAGAAATCAAAAACTGAAAATTATTTTTAATGTCTATACTATCTCTGTCTGTACTCTTTTGCTGTTTTCACTTCATCAACAGTGCCTCCAAAGGAAAGTCTTGAAGAGAAACTTGTACAAGAGGTGACAGTTTCCCAGCAAAATGATTATGTTTGGCAATGGCAATGGGTGGAAAACAGTTCCTTCATTTGCAGCAGTATGGCATACATGGGCCCAGCATTTCTTTTGCTATAGGGTATTGCCAGGTATCATTGGTTAGAGGTCTCTTTAGCTTCTTTCCAGTCCTCATATGCATAGCTAAATATTTTTTATTCAGAAGCTGTTGATTACACATGGAGAGTAGTAATGGTTTGGCATTTATGCCACAGTTTTAAATGCTACCCAGAAAATTAAGATTATTTAAAAACAACAGCAATAGAGTTTAGCTAGCTATGAAAGTCAATTGCCAGAAATCATGAAAACCATACAGATTAAAATTTGGTTTAAAAAAGAGCTTGTAATTTTAAGGTCAACTTGATGTATTTCCCATCAGAGAGTTATTTTGATGTCAGCTCTAGCAAATAACCCACTATTTTTGTGATTTTATTTTGTGGAATATACATGTGTATTTATAAGCTAGCACTGAGTAAAATAAATGATTAAATAAGCCTACATTTTAAAACAAAAGTGCCTGCATTTTTTTTTCTCTGAACAGGTTTATAGAGATTATGAAGTAACCAGGCTCTGGTGGCTGTTTATCAAAACGTAGTATTTGAAAATAAATGAGGATTATTTATGTCAATATTCATTTGCATTTAGTACAGTAACTCCATCTATCTGTTTGATCCATTGCATTTCTATTCCAGCGATTTCTCAGTTGGCCAAAGAAAAATACATTCATTGAAATGGTTAAGGCAGGAATACAATGGAACAGTCCTGATTACCTTAGAATAACATTCTGCACACAGTTACATGAAGGAAAGGTCCCCATGTATTAATTTAGAGACCATGAATGAACATAAATCCTTTTTTTTTCCCCCATTCAGAATACTTGGACCACCGTGCCTGTTTCCCTTAATGCTTTCCTTTGTATTTTCTTAGTGGGAGACCACTTGGAGGAGGTGACGTCCCTTCTTTTATAACAACTTGTTTCTCTTGGCTGCCGTGGTTATGATAATTAAGGCTGTTCCTCAGTTCCAATGGTTATTCTTTCCTCACTTGCATTATAAGTTTTCCCTAAAATGAAAATAATGATATGCTAGGAAGAATCCAAAGCCAGGTCTATATAGTAACACTTTAGGACAACTATATAACAGAATTAGGTGGTTTCAACATTTGGTGGTTTTCTCAGGTGTCTCTGGCCTTTGGCTGCTTCTGTGATAGTCAAGAGAATCTTGTTACTGGAGGACCCCATAAATATATTTCCTGGCATTATGAAATGGCCTTTTACAGAAAATGCCAGAAATGCATTATTTCTTATTTAGTAAAGCGTTCTTTGTGAAATGCTTAATAGGAAGACTGTGATGCAACTGAGAATCTTTCAGTTTTTTCGCATTGGCTGTCACAGCCAAACTGGATGACTTTTTGATGGGAAATGTAAACATATGACTGGAAATTTGAGTGCTTATGCACACTGGTTAAAAATAAAAATTAGATTCCCTTTTGGAGATGAGAGTTATAGCTTTCACAGAATCATAGAATGGCCTGGGTTTGAAGTGACCTCAAGGATCACGAAGCTCCAACCCCCCTGCCACAGGCAGGGCCACCAACCTCCGCATTTAATACCAGATCAGGTTGCCCAGGGTCCCATTCAACCTGGCCTTGAACACCTCCAGGGATGAAGCATCCCTTTCAGCCCTTGTCATTCTTGTTTTAGTCACTTGTAGCTTGTGCTGTTGAGTGAAACTCAAAGACTCGTATTCAGACAATAGGTATGCTGGCACACAGAGATTTCAAACCCAAGGAACTCAGGATTCATTTTGTGCCAGCCAAAATTAGTTCTCAACTTCTGTATTCCTCTCTGTATAGAGCTGCCTTCATTTATCCAGTCAGGCTAAGCCACTTTCCAACATAAACTCTACATCTCAGCAAGAGACTACAGTTCCTTCCAACTGCAAAGAGAAAATTGTCCACCCAAAGTTTACTGAGCATCCCTGCTCCCTTTTCTGCCCTCTGTGAAAGATTGAGAAAGGCTCATAAATGGCAAAAAGGCACTTGTATACAAGAAATGTAACTTGGCAATGAAAGCCTGTTTTGAAGTACACTGCATGGTTTCTGAATAAATATTTCTTTAATGCATGTAATTACCGGATCAGCAGAATAAATGTGGTCATGTCCTTGTAATTAATACATTGTCAAAAGTTCATTTAAGTATAATAATTTCACGGGGAAAATGCTGTCTGTGTAGTTCTTGTGATAATTTGTTAAATTAACTGCAATAAATATAAAATTATTAGTAGGTATATATTTATTTTTAAGTTCTTATTAATTTCCAGATGCCATCTAATACCCTTAAACATTTTTTTTTAATTGATTAAAAGGACATATGCTAAACATAAAACTGCTGCAATAATGTATTTTTTCTTTTTGCTAAAGGAATTTTCAAGCATCGCCACTTAGTACTGCAGCTGCAGTTGGCAAATATTTAGTTAAGAATTGTGTAATGAAGTTGGCAAAGGCTTGAAAACCCAGTGAGGAATGCAGGGAGAAGGATGCCTGTTTATCCACTATAGAAAACAAAATGCTTATGCCTGTACTTTGTGTCATCCTTCTTCAGTTCTACCCAGAGCTGATCACAAATGCTGGGTTAACCATTACTGCTGTAAGGAGGGTTTAGCAATGGAAAGAGTCATTGCTGGTATTCAGAACTTATTTACTGTAATTCTTGAGAAAAGAAGCATTCTGGTGCTTCATGTCAGCCTCAGAGTGGTGGATGTTTTTCTATGTTGACTCATTTTCTTCCGACTGGGGAAGCAGAAGGTATGGTGCACCAATGTGGCCAGGAAAAATGCTCTGGCTTTGGCTAGCTTGAACAGAAGTCATAACTTGTTCTCAACTGATGTGTGTATATCATTGAGTTGTGGTGAACTACGTAGTTCAGAGAGATTTTTACTGGTTTGATACTGGTTTGGGGAGGACCAATGTACCTGCTTCAGCACAAAGCTTTGTAAAGAAAGTGTCCTCTTGCCATGTGGTGAACTATTTTCTGACAGCAGAATAAGGTTTTACTTTATTCTTTGTGCTGGACAATCACAGCATTTATCTTCAGGCACTACAACTCCTAAAGGTTATGTTCTTGGACCCTAGTTGGAAATGAGTTTCATTTCTAAACTTACAGACATTCTGCTCCCAAAACAACATCTCCCTCGTGACATAAACCACAGAATGATTGAGAGTTTACAGCATGCTACAGTATTCCTAGGTAGGCTCTTAAATATATCCAGGTGCTGGAGGATTCCTATTCCTGTTGGGAAGATCTTCACCCTTCAGCTTTACTTCATCATTGAAATTTCATAAAATTGGGTAACTCCCAAGAGAGCTTGGCATGTGGGGCTGCATTTGAAATATATGGAGTGTGAAGGAAAACTGTTGTTTTTGTTGGAATGTGGGAACAAAAACAAACAAATCTGGTTGGGTGACCAGATTTAGAGAGGGCAGTAGTTAATGGGTCACACCCAGTCCCTGGAAAAGGGTCTCTCTGGGACCTTTTTTGTGCTCAAATCTCCATCAGTGACCTGGAGGAGGCAGTGGGCTGCACTTATACCACCAGACTGATGATTCAGATAATAAACACAAGGGCAGAGCTGCCTTTCAGATGGACCCAGACTGAGGGAATGGACCAACCAGTACTGCAAGGAAATCAGCAGCAACTGGGTGGGAGCTCAGAGCTGAGCCTGTGGGACAGGAGCTTGGGGCAGAGCTCTCCCTTCCTTCTCTATCTCTTCTGTGATCTTGTGCCTGTGATGAAATATTCAAAAACTCCAAATCTATAAATCTGAGCTGCACCTTGTCACTCTGAGCTGCACGTCAAGGGTAAATTACAATATGCAGTGAGAATCCAAAATCATCTCTGACGTCTGTCAGCTACAACATATGACCCACTGAATGCTGCATTTCAACACTAACACTTGTGTTTGATCCAGGGAGATATAAATGTTACTTGACCCTGAGAACAGGTCATGAAGCACATGACATCTTGCAATTAAGCTAAAAGATTCATTGACAAATATCATTCAAGTAATACGATGTGGATGGTTACAAGAAACCATAAAAATATTGTGATACTGCAGGGAAATTGGCTCCAACTGGTCTGTGTTACATCTTGGCAATGAGACTTTGTACACAGTAAGAATAAAGCAGTGCTGCTCATAAGCAGAGGAACATTAATTATCTATATTTAATTTTACGTAACATCACACTTGTGGAAAACAGAAGAAAATTCATATATTGTAAATGTCATCTTTTTTTTTTTTTCCTGAAGGAATTTTCCATTATTATTTTATGATGATAAAGTAAGGTGTACTGATGTAGTCTCAAAATAATTTTATATTTATTTTTACGTATTTCAATAATATTGAGTCAATAAAGATGATATCAGGAAATCTATGAACTATAATGAATTTTATTTACATTTTTATTATAGCACTAACTTCACATCAGTTCCCTTCAAGTGTATATTTGAATAAAAATGTGCAAATCATCTCTTTTTAGCAAAACTACCCCAAATGTCTCAATCACTTTTGTAATGAAATTTTTACTGCGGCGTTCGAAAATATTTACATCAGCAAGAAACAATGTTCATCAAACCGGGCCATATTCTGGGAGAGCAGCGAAAATGGAGTAATGCAAGTGGGATATTACGTGAAGAGAACTGACCCTTGGCTTGATAGCCCTTTTTTCCCGAAAATGGTAGCATTAGCAGAATAAGATGAATGTATCTTTGCACAGAGAAAAGTTCCAGAATTGGCTCTGCAGTGCAGTAAATGGGGCTTTTTTCTTTTTAAAGCTGTACTTCAGAACTGTTGTGATTGTATTCAATGGGACTGACAGTGGCTCTCAAATGGCAGGCTAAGACACTGCTATGTAGGTGCTTTAACAGCTGGTTACAGTCAGAATCAGTCGGCTGTGTCTTCAGAAGTGTTTTTAACTCAGTTTCTGATGAAACGTTCTGCTTTGTTGTCTGAGAGGAATACCAAGAGTGTGCAGCAGTCCATTTGGGGCTTAACAGTGCAGAGCAATTAATGCAATATTTGCGTGTTGGAACCTGGGAGGAAAAAGGTGTTTCTGGCAGGTAGGACTGAGAGGTCCCGGCCACCCCTCAACCAGTATTGGCGTCTGGAAGCGTCAGCGGCACAACCAGCGGCACTGGTCCCAGGCAGCCATCTGGTAGCCATGAGAATGGAGTGAGCCATGTTGCCTATCCAATAACACTTTAAGCTGTTTGCAATCTCCATAAACTTTTAACACTTTTGAAACGCATGCATAGAAGACAGCTCCTTGCCTCTATTGGAGGGAATGTCAGATTTACATAGTGTCCGGATACCGACGTTTCCAAAAGCTGCAAAGTCCACTGCCAAAAACAAAAGCAGGCCAAGAGCAGCAAAAAAATCTCCTGGAAACCTCTGTTCGCTGTTTTTCAGTTCTGTTTTATTCATTTTATCACTACAGCTTGGGGTTGGGCTTCCAGCTTGGGCCGTGTGAGCTGCGAGGTGTGGACCTCCCTTGTTTCATTCTATAGCAGGAGACAGTAGGAGTGCAGCTATAGGTTCAGTTCTAAAAGACTGATGTCCACCGCTGACTGAGTGTTGTATCAGAGCACATTTCCTGCTCCCTTCTGTGTGGTCCCGATGCCTTGTCCTGGCTGTGACTGCCCAGAACAAGGAGGCTATGGCTTTGTTTTGCGTTGGAAAGAAACAAGTCCTTCCAGTTGTCCATTCGGACTCAGTGTTGGTTAACTCTGGGTTCATATTAAAGTGGTTGCACATCCGAATCACCTTCCTGACCTGAATTTTCTTTATCTTTTACTACTCCAGGCACCTGTAGTAGTGTGGAACTGTATCAAATGGACATTTGTGCAACTGTATAGCTAGCCTTGTCCTCTGCAGAGAAATACGTCTCACATGCTCCCATCTTTGTTGCAGTGCTGCTATACACCATGCTATTGAAACAGAATAATTGCCCCACTCTTTTCTATGTTCTGCATCATCTGCTTGCTTGTTTCATTGATAAACCACCTCTTCTGGGACAGTAGCCCATTATTGTAATATGCCAGATATCGAAGTCATGGCATTGATATATGCCATTAACACAATGAAAATAAATTTCAGCTCATACATTTCACAGACAGAGTTTTATCCTGACCTCCTAAGGTGAGAGACAGATGTTTTCCATTGGCAATGTTTTGGTTATTTGTTTCTTTTTGTAAAATGCACATCTGAAACCCACCTATATAAAATGCAATGAGGGCTGCATGTTAAGTGAAACAAGGGAAAAATATGCAGACTTTGAGAGATGAAGAGAAAAAATCCTGCAGCAAACTCCAGGATGTGTGAGTGAGTAAGCATAATAGATCAGAATAAGGCCCTAAATCAATTTTATTTTCACAGTTCTAGGATCATAAAAAGTGGGTGGCAGTAAACCAATTATTATGCAACTTAATGAACTAATTAGGAAAATCAGAGCAATAATGGTACTGGTACTGACTGATCTGAATATAAAAAGTAGAATTAAGTTCTCAGTGTTGAATTTTTCAGTACAAAGAATGATATAATAACTTTTAAAGCATTTTGAACTTGGGGAGAAGGAAGATTGCATCTCTGGTTGCTTTGGGCACCCAAATGATCTACTGTTTCATGTACTAAATTCTCTATGACTATAATTGTGTATACTGATTTAAAAAACAAAACAAACAAACAAACAAACAAAAAGGACAGCAGAATCCTAGAATCACAAAATGGTTTGATTTGGAAGGGACCATCAAGATCATCCAGTTCCAACACAACTACCATAGTGAGGGCATCTTCCACTAGACCAGGTTGCCCGAAGCCCCATCCAACCTGACCAGGTTTTAAAAGCATCACTTTCATTTTTGCACGCCTAAATGTTGTTGAAATCTGGAACTCATGCTCAGGAGGTTCTTAAAAGCTTTTACAATATTGACTTAGGTGACTGACACTGCAAAATCTGATGGCCTGTCACCTGGCACACTGGGACTGCTTCATAATACAAAGCGCTGGTTTAAATTTTTGTAGGAGTGGGGTTTGCAAAATGAAAGGCCCAGGAATAGAAAGTAACCACAAAAGCACAGACTCTTTACCTTAACATTAGTACTGTGGACAATGCTATGCCTTGAAGTACTTTAAAAAATTCCTGTAGTGCTGTGCACGCTGACAGAAATTATGAATATATTGCTCTCAGACCAGCATTTCTCATTATACTTCAGACATTACATACCAGCATTTCAAGACATTCAATGGTTAGTTGATTTTCTTTCTTTAAATCATTTCTGCCTTTACATATGTTGATAACATGATATGTGATTATAGGCCTAACCTTTTTCTCTTCAACATCAATGACAAAGTTCCCTTTGACTTTGGTGTTGAAAATGCAATGAACCCTTGTAAATTTCTCCATCATTTCCTTGCTATTGTGAAATGTACTATAGAGTTTTCATTGAGTCATAATATATTTCTTTATCGTGCAGTGATAAACTAAGCTTTATTTACTAGCTATCATGATACCATGTCAGCTTTATCCATGGCTGGCAAATATAACAGCAGTAATATTTGTACGTGGCACACATTGATTTTTTTAATGGTCTTTATGATGTTTGATTATGGAATTGTTGCTTGAGAATGAATGTTGCCATCAGACTTTGTCAAACGTGTATCAGGGCAGATAGTGGTCTCAAATGGAGCCTTGTGGTCTCAACTGGAGCATTACCAATGTGTGTGTATCCACAGACAGGACTTAGCTGTATCAGTGTGTGATACCCATGCTTTGTCCATATCTGCTCTTTTCCAAGAAAGCAGCATTCTGGTCCACCAGTGCTTCACCACAAAGTAAAAGTGCAAGTCCTTTCTGAGATGGCTTTATACTTCATGGAAAAGCACAAGTAGGAAGAAAAATAATTTCTGCTTTCCATGGTAAAAACGATCAATGTGAATAGTTTTGTTTATTTTCCTGGTCAAAAAGCCACTGTCAGAGTATATTTAAAATAAATGGGGAGATGGGAGGGGCAAATGGCCTTAAAGCAAATGTATCACATACAAGGCTTTTTTAAAAAAGAGAAGGAACCCAGGCCAGCATGTTAAAAATGAGCATTTCCAATACAATTTGTCACCCATGCATAAATCTTGCTGACATTTTCCGTCACTTTAATAGCCTTCCCATTTTATAAATCAGTATGAACTTGCACAGTTGCAAAAAGTGTGTATTTTGAACATCTCATTTGCATACTTTACCAAAAGCCAATGAGGCAGTGGAAGCAACACTGGTGATCATAATAAGTGTTTGGGAAAAGGCAGAAAGATCACTAATGGTTTGCCTTTAGGGATTTCTGTACTCCATAGGGGACGAAAATGAGAAATATTTTTCAAACAGCAGGGGTAAAGGTTTTAAAACTAGAAACACATGGAGTGATAAAAATGTTAGTGCCACAGGGCGCATAGCAGGAAAAATTTACAATGTAAAAACTGTAATTTCAGCATTAGGAAGTAATAATCGTGTTTCATCATTGTTATTAAAGCATGACCCTTAAAGTCACATAAATTAGATATAACTTTCTAGAGAAGTGTATTAATCTTCAATGGAAAATATTAGGAAAGTTTATTATCATATGAATATCAGAAGAAACGTTTTTTTAATAACAAAAATAAGTTAAACTTTTGTTGTTGTTTTCTGTTGTTTTGTTTGTTTTTTTTTTCATTGATTTTGAAGAAATCTTTCACCTTGTGAAACAATGGATAGCCTTGTGTTTATTTGATGCAAAATGCAGTGACCAGCTTTGCTCTGGAAACCAGAATAGAGACACGAAAAGAAGCAAACAACCAGCAATTAAAGAATGAGCTAAGAAAAACCAGGAAGTACTATCCATAGGCACAAATGGCTTATATCTTGGTTAACATGGTCTTTCTATTGCATTAATGCCTAATCATCCAAATGATTAATTGAGAATGTTAGGCTCATTGGAAGAAAAAAAAAAAAAAAAAAAAAGTAAAATCGTAACCTGAGGTATCACAAAAGTATCTTTTGGGAGACTTGAAACAGAACCAGATATCCAGGGTGTGTAATTAATGACTGACGGTTTCCAAACTATATTTCGAGTGAAATTTTATGAGGACCTCTGTATTTCTTGTCCATGCTGCTTAACAATATCTCTTCACCTGCAAGGACTTTTGAGAAAGTTTATATTTTCTGCAAATTAATGGCACAATGATGGCTAACATGCCCCCAGCTCTCCCATCTTTGTCAATACCTTGGGTATGAATAATGTGATGGGACTGTGTGTGCGAAGCACCTGCTGTTGAGGACAGTGTGGTACCACACTTAGCACTGCTGAGGATGTGTCTGGAATGAGTGTGATTTCTGCTGCCTTTCTGGCTCCAGAATACCAGAAATCTTCCTGAAATGGAGCACTGAGGTGGGGGTTTAGCAATATTTGCTATGGCTCATGGGAGCTGCCTAGGTGTTGACTAGAATTAGGGAATGATCTCTGAATTTTTCTATTTTCTTAATCTTGAAGTTTCTCTGTTGTGTTTCAATTTAAAAAAAAAACAAACAAAACTATAAATATATAAAGTGGAATAGTGTGCCAAAGGAAATGGAATTGAGCACTGTTACTGATAAAGCCTGCTGACTTTCTGCATTAGAGATATCTTCAACCTGTCAAAGTCTGCAGTTATGAATGCATCTTGCACTGAGGGTGTGTGAGCAAAGATTTGCCTGTTCTCCATTGCTCACTCACAGCAGAAGTAAAACCATCAGCAGCAGAAGGGTAAAGAACAGATCTGTTATCCAACCCCTATGAAGACTGAGTGCTCTCATTAAGATACAGAGCCTAACTTCCTCTTGAATGCTCTATTACTTGTCTTGTGACTTTCCATTTTCGTTCTCCACATTTGTTCATCTGCAAGAGGAAGAGGTCCAGAGTTCACCTAGATGAATAGAAAACCCCTTCCAAACTTAATCTGTAGCTTGACTTTGAGGGTAGCCTCTTGAGAAATAGCAAATTCCTTCCTAAGTACTCCAAACACATGAATGCTATGCATAAGAAGGGCATCATTATTATCTCTCCCTCCAGCTGTGTTCTTGTGTGAAAATGGTTGTTGCTGATGTTTTTTCGGTCCCTTTCTGCCAGTCCCTCAGGCAGTTTATGAAGCTCATGCATAGCCAAAGATTAGGCATCGTGCTTCTCTGTGCCATTGGAGCTAACAAGGCAAACTTGTCCAAATGGTTTTTTCCCCCACAGGACGCCTTTCCTGTTTGCATCAAACATGATTTGAAGATTTCTGCCACTAACCCCGGTGGCTGAATTTATCTGTCATTTAAAAAAAAAAAAAAAAAAAGTGATTCAAGATTTTCAAATTGCAAAAAAATAATCAGTGTTCTTCTCTGGAAAGTTTATGTTCTGAGTGAATGGGTGCACTGACTAATGCAATGTTCCAAATGGAAAGAAGCTTCATCATTTTCTTATGGGAAAGATAAAAATTCCCAACTGATTACTTAATCTCGTTAAAATGGGGCAGCTAAAGCAAGGTAATATTCTAGGGAAGGTAGTGAATAAGTGGGGTATTTGTAGACTTTATAGTTTTATGGCACATTTTGTGAAAATTCTATTTTCAGATATTCTTTTACCATGAAGAGAAGTAATAACTTTCATAAGGTGAAATGAATGATAGTAACAATTTACTACTCAATATTATTAGCCATCTGCTTTATGCTGCTATAAATTGATTTAGGAAAGAATCTGGCAAGTGTTGGACAGTCTATATAACTTTAGAGACTAAAGCTTTCAGTTTCTGAATACAGAATTCTTATTTATTTGGAAGTCTGCTTCTGAGGTAACAACTTCATTAGTAGGCAGTACGTTTCTGTAATAGTGATCTGCAGAATGGAATTGCAACAAGCACAGCAAAAAAAGCCCCTGTGCATGCTACATTAAAGTATATCTTTAACATTGTCAACTTAATTTGAAGAATAAACTGGTGGTAAACAATTTGAAAATGAACCTGAGTGATCTTAAGGATTATTAATTATCTTCATTCCGTAACAGTATCCATTGATAGGATCCGCTGAAAGCAGTGCTCTCAATGCATCAGCTGTTTTCTGATCTACCCATTGATTGAGATCAAAGTTCAGGGGGACAGATTTCAGATTAGACAATGCTGTGTGCTTGTGTTGCAATCATGACACACCTTGTCTTTGACTGAATAATACACAGAAGTGGATTCCTGTTCAGAAGTTGCAGGCTGGAACTGCTGAAACAGGTGATTATATTTAGCTTTGGAAATTGAGAGAGTTCTTATGTTTTCAAAATAAAAACTGAAGCAATCAGACTTGAAAAAGAATGCTACATAGAATCAGTTTTTAATCAGTATCTTAAATTTTTGTAATGTGAAGTTCAATCTACTTCTGTAACATTTGAAGATTGCCACTAAGAAATTTTAGTCTCTTCCTCTTTTACTCATACATTTATGCATTCCTTTTTAAAACCTCTAATCACATTTACTCATATATTTGATAACATATGTCACATTTAATTGTATATATTCACTTTATTTATGGTGTGTATAACCTGTAGTCTAGACTTAGCAGTGTACCAGATGTGCTTCTCAAGACCCATCCCCTACACCTTTTCAGCTGTGATACTTTCAGATTTGAGATTTAGGTGCTTCAGTCTGATAAGTTAGAGAAGAAATGCAGGTTCAGCTCTACTGACCTGTTTAAGACCATCTTTTCAATAACCATAATAACAAATGGCCAGAAGGAAGGTCTGATGTGTAGGTGGCACACAGCCCACAACAATAAGACAATAACATAACCTACCATGTCTAACTTGAACCATTTCAGTCATTAAGTTGAGGTGGCACCATTTGGAAAGTGGTTAGAAATATTATGATAGAAATATGGGACATGTGTAGAAATTACGTGATGGGGAACAGGAAAAGGTGGAAGGGAATGCTGAAAGGAAATAAGTAGAGTGGACATTGTCAAAGATAAGTCTTGAAATATGTTTTGTTTGGTATTTCCATTAACAGTCTTTGCAGTCAAATTACTGGAATGTACAAAGTTTGGGAGCATCAGTACATAATTGATTTGAGATAGGCAGGAAGGACTAGACCATGTTGAATCTTCAAAGCAGTTTATATGGGATGAAATTGAGCGCTATTGCAGTTCTTCTACTTGTGAAAGAATTTTTCTGTGATCAGGAAGTTATCAACAAAGAATAACAGAGAAAATGAATGGAGCTGATGGTTGAGAACTACCAATAAAAAGCTATTATGAAAAAGTAAACAGTCTTAGACTGTGGCAAAAGAAATATTATCAGAAGAAAAAGAGATATTATATAATTCTACATTGCTTATGTGCTTTTCCTATTTTTTTCACTTCTGACAGGAATATTGTTTTACTTCCAATTTCTTGTTTTATTTTCATGCAAAGTGTTTTCCATTGACTAACAGATCATGAAGGACTTAGGCAGGCCACAAGATCATGGGCTGAAGGATGGAAACTGAAGATCTCCAGGCAATCTCTGTCGGAGGTCACTCAAATGTATCTGCAAAAAGAAATATCATGTTTGGCCTTTTCTTTTTAATACTATTGACTCCTTGTAAAAAGAAAAACAGAATCAAGTGGGATAAAATGTGGTCTAAAGTGAAACCCTACTCATTTAGATTTGTTTTCTTACTTTTCTTTATAAAGGCTATGAATTTCTTCCTATATGTTGATATAGGTTGGTTTAGCAATAGGGATCAACAAAACTTTAAATAAGTCGTAGGAATTATATTTTTCCGAAGTCAATCAGTCCACAGTGGGCAGTCAGCATCCACTGGAAACCCTACAAGAATAATATTTATCCTATAAATAGCGTTTATCATATAAATAACATATGCCTGATGGAATGAAATAAATTTTGAGGGTGACTTCAGTATCAAGTGATTGAGAGGTTTACTGCATAAAACATAAGTGAAACTTATTATTAAAAGTTATGAAAAATACAGTTTCTAATAACTGTAGAATGCCAGTCAAAACGTGGTATTTAGCCATGCTACTTCAATTCAGCAGCCTTTTCCCTATGAAGTATATTTTCCCTATGAGTTTTTAAGGAAATGTTTTATTGGGAAATTATAAAGTGCATGTTGCTTTGGAAAGTCTAGCCATGAAGAAAATGTGTTTAGCCACACCATTAGCATGCTGGAAGGTGTACAGTTAACAGTCCCTACTGACCCTAAAATACACAAACCAACTGGTTTCTGCCAGATAACCAGTTTTCACAGTCGCGATACTGAAGCACATACTTATGTTTAATTTTACTTTGATCTGATACAGCATTTGCATGTATTAAACGCAGAATTTTTTCTTAGTACAAACCACACGAAAAATTCACATGCGAAGTTCTGGTTCAGGGCCCAGCAAGCACAGAGTTTGTTACAGATGGGTACTCCACAGCTGGAGTTAGGGAGATGTGATTCCAGTCATCCCCAAACTGTTGAAAGAAATCTCCAGGATTGCTGTGCTGAAGTAGAGAATAGCTGAAAATTCACAGAGAATTTCAGCATAACCAAGAATGTCATTTAATCTATGTTATATTCAAGCACCAGGCTTGAACAAAGGTGGGAGTCAGACTGGGGTTGTGTGGTTTAAGCCCTTGCTTAAAGCCTGGAGGCTGTAGTGACTGACTGAAGCATGGTGTGGGATGGAGGCCTCGAAGACAGGTGTTGCTTTGATGAAACCAGAAGAGAAACTGCACCTCACCCCCTTAATTAACAACCCTACAAGTCTTGTTACTTATCAATGCACATGACTCCATCACACCTTGCTTGCTAAGAGTATTCATCTGGCTTCTGCTAACACTCTGTTGAGAAGAGGTACTCTTTTGGCTTGTGTGGATTAATGTATGTGTTTCATCCACCCTCTTTTGTTAGCAGGAACTCCTCTTATAGTAGGAAGATGCATTTCTGTTATTTTGTGGATGATACCTGTGTGAATTGTTAATTACTATCTTCGAGATGTTAGTGTTAGTGCAGTTAGTGCATTTATCAATAGCAATTTCAAATCTGTTGTCTGCCACCTGAATAAACTTTCTGTTTTTGATAGTCTGAACCCATTTCAGTGAGAGTTCAGGGGGGTCTTTGGCAGGCAGGTATTTATGAAAGCATTTTCAGTGAAAGTCTTTGAGAGGGCCTTGACAGACTCAAATGTTGATTCTGATAAGCTTCTAAGAGATAATACTCTGGACATTAGTTGACCAAATCTAGGACTAAGACTGAAACAACCTGCGTTTGGACTCCTTTCAGAGAAGGAATTTAGAAAGCTAAGGACTCCTTTCTGAATGTTGTGACTCAACTGGAGGTTGTGCGTCACACTTGTACACTCAGTGTGACAACTAGGACAAGTATGCAAAGATCTTCTAGCTGAAAAGGAAAGGTAATGATCGAGCTGTCAGCTGAAATATGATGGTTAAATTCAATTCTGTTCTCTACTAGTGTTCCTGTTGTGATTTTTTTCCCCACCATCTGTATCGATGCAGAGAAGCATCATAAAGAGCTGCTGTAGGACTCTTGTTGACTCAGTGCTATTATCTATGACATATTCACTACATTAATTTAGTGTTTCAGCTGTTAGGTTTTAAATCATTTGCCTTCCTGCTCTTTGTTGCTGTTAACATTGACTTTTTGACAAAATGAGGCAGCTCCAAAAATTCATTAGGACTGTTTACTGAATTCTAGAAAAGTGATTTTCAAATACCTTGAATTGAGCAAGGAGAAGCCTAGTTTTGGTAGCTGAGTCATGTTATCTAATGTTGGTCAATTGAGGACTGCATTCAATTCCCTGATGTCTTCTAAATATGAAGAGTAAACAGGACTAGGTTCAGTCAAGGTCCAGACAAAGTTAATTTCTGATAAATGGTGGTTCCATTTGTGAGTCAGCTAAGCATAGTGAACCTATCAGTGATCTTATTTGCCACTGACTTAGGATACTCATCAAAATTGTAAATCATTTGGTTTTCATTTATGCATGTTCCTGTATGAAAATACATTTTTGGCAAAATATTGATGGAGGTATAAAAATAACAGGGAAAATGTATGCTTTGTAGGTTTAACAATCATTACTCACATTATGGACAGATCCCTTCCAACATGTTTCTTTGAAAAACTATAGTCAACTACAGATAGAGGGCTTTTTATTTTTTCCTCAAGGTGCATTGGAATATTTTCCTTTTTGCTCAATACAATTTACAAGAGTAAAATATGCAAAGAAAATCGTATCTTTTGCAGCACAGTACACTTTTGGAAATATCTAGGATAGTTTTCTGTTGCAAATGTTATAGGTCTCAGCCACTTCTACATCACGTGTATTCTCTGAAACGTAGTGTGGATCGATTTGAAGACCTCAGCTGAAGGAAATCTATTATGAATTTTCCTTGATTAATTATTCAAGAACTGCGTTGTGCTTCTACTCTGAATTTTAGTGTGTGTTTCTGCAGTTTCCAAACTTTGGAATATCTTTTGCTGCTTTCTATAAACTTCGCTTTCTATTTTCCTTCAGCTCAACACACAGTTTAACTGGGATTAACTAAGAAGGATTTAGTTTAGTCAGTCTCTCCCCAAGAGGATGTAATTTCAACTAATTCCATAAATACTTTTTGAAACCCATCTTGGGTATGTGATATCAAAGTAGTAAAACAGAGAGGGGAACAGGGTGATGCATGTCTTCCCGTCCATGTCTTCCTAAAGTGGAAGGGAACTGCCTGTTCATCAAGGTAAGAATATAGCCAGATAGAATGTCACAGGAATTGCTTGGCAGTCTGCGAGTGGTTAATTTGATGATAACATTATAGTACCTGGCTACTGTTTTTTCATGTGCTGGATGTTTCAATATTCAGACATGGAGCTCTTCTGTATGCACTGAGCTGCTGTTGTGAGTACTAAAACCTGGAATGGCAACAGAGTGGAAATCACATTGGATGGAGTTGGACTGCAATCCATGCCAGAGCAGTAAAGGTGCAAACTTTGGTGACAAGCAGTTATGGAGACTGAAACAGAACTATTGGAACAGTGCATGAGGCTTATTAATTACTTTTTTTTTTCGTCATTAGTAGCGATGACTGTTTCTTCCAAACCATGTGAGGCAAATTCTTGGAGTGGTAAGCACATGGGAAAGGCAAGCACTGATGTCCCTCCTTGCCCAGCATTTGGTATGCAGGGGTGCAGGCATCCAGTGAGCCACAGACAGCACTAAACAAGGACTACCCCTCTTCACAGAGAGATGTGCAAAGTGAGAGCAGCTGTGAATGTTGGCATATTTAGCTGCTAAGAGCTGCCGACCCTCACAGATGAGGCTGGCACAACTGCAAGAATGAGGATGGGGTAATACTAACAAGACTGAATTGATCTGCATATATTACAAAGGAAGGCCAGAATACTTGCATAATTGTGAATCTATAAAGTAGGTCCAGGGGAACACCTTGACTTTCTCAGGAAATGAGAAGGCAGCTGTGAATGTTTTTGGCAGAAGAGCGCTTCGTTGTTTGAGAATTGTCAGCCCACCATTGTTTGCTCTTCAACTGAGCTCAGTTTGAGTTTTGCTGAAACTCTCTGGGTAGCCCAGCAATAAGACTTAGTGTTCCATATCATGGACTTGGAAGAAAAAGAAAAGAGCCTCCTGCATTAAAAATATATACATATAGACAATATAAATATATTATGGAAAATAGATAAAGGTTTTGTTACTGGTTAAGAAGGATCACATAATTTTAAATCTTTAAAATATATTCTGTACAAAAAATGTTCATATACTCTAGGCAGATTTGGCCAGTACTTTAAATTACACTGTTGATGTTAAAGAAAGCTTCAATTGAAAGAAACAAAGCAGTGAAACCCCCTCAAAACAATAGCAGAAACGTGAGGAAGTGAGTCAGCTCTCTTGTCTAATAGGTCAAAAAAGAAAAGCCATGTGATTTGCTGCTGATAAGCTGTGAAGTTTTCTATACTGCATTTCCTCAGGCAGCCACAACTGACCTCCATAAGGACTGGTTTAGCAGATCGTGCCTTTTGGATAGACATAGTAGGATATGTTAGCAATCTCAAGAACTGCAAGTTCAGTCTTGCATTTGGAGAAGTATATAATGCAAAGTGATGACTTTGAAGAAATGACCATATAATGCAAGAAGGCCAGTCACTGATTTGAAAATGATATGTTCCTTATGTTCATTTCTATGCAAAAAAAATGTATTTGATCCCAAATTCAGAAATTTAACCAAAGAAACAGATAATAACATGGCCATCAAGAGAAGCAATGGAGGGGAAAAAGTCAAAATCTATGTCGCAGAGAACAAGTTTATGTACTGGGGAACTAGTGACTAATCCTGAAGAGAAAAGCAATATACTAAAAGTATTTTTTCAGATGTGTAACATCAAGGTAATGACCGCACAATGAGAAGTAAGGAGATTAGAGCTAAAGAGAGAAAATTGAGCATTAATGCAGACCCTCGTCTTTCCAATTTTTAAAATGGATTTATTTTTATTTTCCACGTTCATTCTGCAGATGCCAATACAGATCACTGTGTGCAAATTATGCAAAAACATTTAGATGTAGAAAAATAGCTCAGACTTGATTTGATTTTCAATTCTGACTGAACAAAAGGAGGCAATATACAGCTCCCTCCCCAGATACACTCACACACACGTTAGCCTGTACATTTTTGGGTTGAAATCCTCCTTATTTAAGTTTTAAATATTGCTCCCATAGCTAGAAAACTTGCAGAGAATCCTATAGATATTTTTAAAAGGAAAAATATGAAGAAGAATCATAAGGGGCTTCAAGATCAGAGATCTGTTTTTTGGGGTTGGAAGAAGGTGCAGTTGGCTCATTTTGATACATTTCAGAAGATATATAACTAATTAGGAATTTCAGTTTTATTCACAGTTCGTGTGATTTTTGGGTCCAAAATTATTTAGGTGAGAGAATGTTCTACTTCACTTACTTTTTTGAGTGTCTGTAAGGAATTTATTGTACAGTATTAACCACAATTGGCAATTCAAAGTGGATCAGATATTGCCTGGCAAGAGTTAAAGTGGAGGTTGGTGGCCCTGCCTGCAGCAGGTTACTTGGAGCCTGATGATCCTTGAGATCCCTTCCAACTCAAGCCATTCTATGATTCTATGAGCTTTTTTTATGGGCAATGTACTCTGTGACAAATAAGTTGCAGCCTTCAGTTGGCCTAGAGACATCTCAGGAAAACTGTATCTCCCGTTCTCCATGTCTCTTTTTGCATTGATTTTATTGTAAATGCAGGAATTTGAACTAAGAAGACTTTTATGGATCCCCAAAGCAAGCACCATTTCTTACCAGTAGTAGTTCCAAGTGGAAAAAAGCCAAATGATGAATTTCCTCAGGAGGAGGAAGTGGGGAGGAAAAATACTGTGTGTGTGCTAATAGTCGGTAGGAAGGGGTTATCCATATAATATGCAACTTGAGAAGTATAGTAAGTATTAAAATACACACTGGGAAAGAATGGACTGGATCAAAAGTTGCATTTTTTAGAGATAGGTCTGTTTTTAGAAAAGCAGTAAATTAGAGTTCAGAATTATTTTCCTTCATTATTTTCATTGAAGTGCATATCATGTGAGTTTTGATCATTTTGTTTCCATGAAAATCACCTGACTTTTTGCAAAGCTGACGTTACCAAACACCTAATATTTTATTTTGGAGAATTTGCATTAAAGATGCATGCCCCGAAAGGGGCAGAATCCCACAGTAGCTCTGGAAGATACAGCTATAAATTCTGCAGGAAATTTTAAGAACAGAATTACAGCCAAGCAGGTGTTTTCCTGGAATGTCACTTTTCTTTCTCTGCATAAATTCATGCAGGACAAACCAGATTATACAATGTGAATGTCTGGAATGTTCCACAAGGTGCATTTCACTGAAGTTGTGGAGTGTTTTTTTGTTTGGTTTGGGTTTTTTTTTTGTTTTTGTTTTTGTTTGGTTTTTTTTCCTTCTAAATACTGAGAATGCATTAAGATAATTGCAATAGTCTAATTAGACTTTCTCCTAAAAATGACTTGTCTACTAGTGGTTTAATAGATGAAGGATTTTAAAGGGGTTATAGAGAACCAGTTACAGTAATCAGAGAAGAAAAAGTGCTGAAGGTATCATGAAGGCTCATAATTAAACTGAAGCTTACAGCTCAATTAAATTTGAGCATCATTATGCATAAAACATCAGTGGGCATTGAGAGTCCAATAAAAAGAGATGCTATCAATGTTAACAGCCAAAAGGTAAGACATAATATGGATTGGACCAAGACTTCTAGATATATACAAGGAAAATTGTGAATAAATGAGAAGTACAATCTAGGCCATGTCTCTAATAAGCTGATTAATTAATGTTTGACGTTGGAGATAAAGCAACTACAAGACATAACATTGAGCTCAGTTGTATGCAAGCCACAATAGATTAGTTCTGAAGAAGGGAAATACAGGAGTGATTTATCGGGTACAAACAGGACAGGCGATGCCTTTGACTGTGAAAACATCACTTATATCATCCAATCTTGCATGGTATTTGTTGAATTTAGATGCAGACATACCAACCTTCGTTTGTATTCTCATTTCACTTTTATAGCTATATAATTTGGCAATGCTTCCTTTGTAAATATGCTGCAGATACTTTATAAATATGCACTAATGGAGCAATCAAGTAGATGAGTTGGACTGTGAGAACATTTCCAAGCTCAAAGCAGCTTTCTCAGCACAGACCTTTTCCTGGTAGCAGTTGGATTGTGTCAAATTGATGAACACCTTACAAGATGTTTTCTTTTCTGTAATGAAGGGAGCTGAAGGCTCAAACCCACTGAAACTATTGTGGAAATCTTTGTAGCAGAGTTGAACCAAAAGTTCAGGGGACTGTATCTTGAAGTATTCAGTTGCTTTTCTTTCAGTTAATGGTGTGTTTTTTAACAAATATGCATCATGCATACAGCTACATTTGTCAAAAAAAGTTGAATTTCTACCAGTAAAAAATAATAATAATAATAATAATAGTATGATAGACTGTGTGTGTTGCTACACGCAATAAATTTGAATTAGAAATAACGCATAAGAAAATTGCATAAGGAAATTTCTTGCATGAGAAAACTTTTGATGATTTATTTGACAGATTAGAAGAATAGAAGAATTAGAAGAATTCTTTGTTAAAAGAATACTTGTGTATTCTATATTCCTTTTATTTGAAGCTATGTACAGTCTCCTACTCTTCCTCTGTGCTGTGATGCTGTCTGGATTGGTACCTGAAGAAACCTCCAAATTCAGCTTGGAGAAATATGATGCTGGAAGGCAAACAACATTGTTTATTAAAGAGGGAAAATATTCTTTAAGTTGTAGGTATGGAAGTCTGAATGCTAACACATTTGGATCCAGGTTGTTCCCATGCATTCAGAAAGTTTGTGCAATTCCCATTCTCTTCCTGGGGAGTACTTGGTATATTCTATTGAGCGTTAATTACATAAAAACCATTCTGTGTCAGGAACCAGGTTATTAATGCATACCAGTTACAAAGAAATTTCTCTTGGAAAAGGTGCCAGTTAGAGACATAGTACATGGTGCAAACTGGTTCAAGGGAAGAGGCTTCTCCTAATCTCAAAAAAGGCTGCAGGAGTCCTGTGATGTTAAAAGTTTTAGTCTGAAAAGTGATCTTCAGCATCCTAACTGATTGCCCCTGGTATCAGGCTGTTGTTGGGATGCTCTCTTTATTACATCAGAGCCAGTTCAGCTGGCAGCTTGTAACTCCAGGTGTTATTCACTAAGATGGCATCTTGCAGAGACCAGAATCTCAGCTCCATGCATCTATTTCATCAAAGACTCTGCAACAAATGCCCACGTGTGTGCTCTGTTACAAATATAATTTAGTTTAGTTTAGCACACAGGGTAAGCACGGTGAATGAATTTGAATTTGACCTGTCTGGTTAGTTCACATGAAGTAAATTGTTCCTTTTTGACACCAGTTAGGTTTTATTGTGTAAATGTATTGTGTTATACATTAGCAAAAATAGCATAATTTATCCCTATCAGAGCCCTTAGTATTTTGTTTTTGTTTTATACTTTTTTATAACATTAGCATATTACATTAAGTAGCATTAACTAAAATTATAATCATTATAATTCATTTTTAATTAAGCATTCCAACATTCCATTGATGGTGGTAGTGATACATGTCCATTTCTGTAAACGAGTAAAGCTTTTGTATAGTTGAAATGG
This sequence comes from Tympanuchus pallidicinctus, assembly GCF_026119805.1. Lineage (NCBI taxonomy): Eukaryota > Metazoa > Chordata > Aves > Galliformes > Phasianidae > Tympanuchus > Tympanuchus pallidicinctus. Next base: position 2,740,665 of record NW_026294669.1, read on the forward strand.
TGACAGGGACACTGTGGGATGAAAGAATTTAGCTACTGTGGTGTGTTCAGCAGGATTGAAGGTCTCATTGTCCTCTTAGAGCTGGCTACATGGTTGGGTTACTCACCTTACAATAAGATTAAACAAAACTTCTGATCATTTTTGCTACACTTCTGTGGAGGCAGGACGGGGGGGGGGGAAAAAAAAAAAGATTGTTTCTGTACTTCTTCTGTACTTCTGTATTCTTTACAAGGAGAGTGGTTAGGCCCTGGAACGGGCTGCCCAGGGAGGTTGTGGATGCCCCGTCCTTGGACGTGTTTAAGGCCAGGTTGGACGGGGTCCTGGGCAACCTGATCTGAATGTGTACGTTTGGTGGCCCTGCTAGGCAGGGGGGTTGGAACTACATGATCCTTGAGGTCCCTTCCAACCCGGGTGATTCTGTGATTCTGTAAGTTCTGCATATTCTCCAATGAGTAGAGGAGGTACTCTCACCCATTGAAATTACAGATGTACAGAATGCTCCAGAAAACCCCTCCAAACTTCCTGAATGAAAGGATTTCTATTTAGGACTGCTACAAGATGCTCAGAATGTCTCACCAAGTCATTGCAACTGTACCTAAGTTGCTTATCGCTTCATTTGAGTTGGTCATCAGCACTGGTGAAAGTATGCCAAAAAAACTATGAAGGGGATGAATTTGGCCCTTCTGTTGTCCCTAGTGTTTTGGTACAAAGCTATTGATACAATTACTCAGTTATAAGTGTACAGACAGAGAAGTCTGTTCAGTTTGAGATATTTTATGTGAGCCCTTTATTCTTCCATTAAAAAATACATGGACCATTAAATACAAGGTAAAATGTAATCTTAAGGGTCTCACTAAACCAACAAAACCAGGCAAATTCATAAATCCCATAATCTCTTCCCTTCGAGGTTGTTCAGTGTACGCGGCAATACCTAACGTTAGGAACATTGTAATTCACTGACCTAAGTGAGCCAACACAAAACGAATAGCGCAATATTTCATCTTGCTGTTTTTCTTCCTTCCCAGAAGATGCTGTTTGTAGCATGGAGAAGTTGTATTATAACAAAATAATAGAAAAAGAAATTTCCTTCCCCGAAGCCAGTAGGTATTCTTTTACAGCTGGGAGGCAGAAAACATATTGCTTGAAAACATTACAATATTTAAAAAACACACAGAGTTGTAAAAATTGGAATGAGTCCTCTACATCTTCTATAAAATGGTTAATCAGTTGATCCTTAACAACCAATATGTACAGTATGGAGAGTGCGTGATTCACAGCCGTAGGTTCGAGCAGTGATCCCAAAGGATGGAGAGAACAGATTGGAAGACTGGAAAGAAAGGGGAGGGAGGCAGAAGGAAAGAAAGAATAAACAGAGAGGCCAAAGTCTTCATTTACTGTTTTGGTTTGCTTTTTTCCAAATACTGTTCCCTGTCGCTTAACTCAGAATTAATCTTTTCATCTCTTGATGAAAGTGTAAAAATTTGGAATACAGGTTATTAAAGGTTATTTTCCACTTTTGTTGAGCCTTCTAAGAAACCGTGGGCTTTCCAGCAGTAAAGACAGGAGACTTTATTTTTTTTTTCAATGACAGTCATAGAACAATATAGTCAGTCTAACCATAGTCACACAACTCACCAGTGCATTCCAAAAATTTCATGCTGTCATCATAAAAATCTGACTTCAGCAGAATCTGTCTGGCACTAGACATAGCCCTAATGACCTTAAACTCACACACGATCCCTGGTGATCAGGAGAAGGAAAATACAGTAAAAATAGAGAAATATGTAAACTGCTTAAGTGACAGAAAAATACTCTCCAGAGAATGTCATTCATCTCTTTCCTGTCTTTCACAACTGTCAGAGGTACCGGCTCTCTGAACTTGTCTTTTGTTTTTGTTTAACAGGAAGCATAGGAGAATTTACCAGTCACTTGAAAAGTAAAATTAGTGAAGTCAGGTCATTCCCCTGTTTCCACAGTCGCAACAGTGCATTTACACTGCTTTGTCAGGAAGCACAATATAACCTTTTCCACTTCTGCTAGTGTTGGTAGTCATCAGATTTCTGCTTCCTGGGTTTCAATTAATGAGAAAACATGTCTCAAAGTAAACCAGCAAATAAGGTTTTACTTAAACACAGAACAGTCATAACAATCAGAGATATGTTTAAAAGGTTCTTTAAATGAGCTTTTTCTTTTTAATTGATTCATTTCTGGCATTGCTATAAATTAAATATGGAGAAATTCATAGGATTCTTTGCAAGTTCAAAAGCATTCCAGAGAAATCACTCTAAAGATGTAAAGGATTTAACAGAGATTGATAATTTTTTTGCCATATTGTGACATTTGATGTCTTTACCTCCAGCTTTTGAAATCAACCTGATAGGAGAGACTTCTTTTTGTCTCTCTTGATTAGAGAGATAAGGCTGAAAATATGCATCTTAAACGTGCTGATCCTAAAAGGATCCTAAGAGCAATGAAAAATTTCAGCACAGTACCGCTTTGAATAAATTCCCATCACTTTTAAAGCTATTTGGTGTTTAATTCATTATGCTTTTTGATACTAGCATTTAGCAGTAGTAGACTTCCCGTGCTCTGTATTTCGTAGCTGTCTCATAGCACCAGTGTGTTTCAGGGGTTGTCTGATGCATCCATTTGTTCTCCTGTGCCTGAGCTCTGTCTGGTTCCTGGGCATTGGATCCCTCTTCTCTGAGGTCTTCCCTTTCCTCTCATGGGAAACACTGCCAAAAAAGTTTGGCTTTCATGGCGCTCTTCCAAAGCAAACAAAGTCAGGCATCCTTATGAGTGCCATAGATGGACCAATGTGTGATTTCTATTAATAAGTGTGTTCAAAAATGAAAGATCAATAAAACCAAAGACTGGAAAACAACATAACGATTCAGATGAGCCAAAGTGCTGTATTTCTGGGAGGAAATAAACAAAAAGTCTCTTATCTCAAGAAAGTTGCAGTCTTTCTGAGATTTGGCAGTACAGATATGGTGGGATTTGCACGCATGTGAATAGTAAATGGATGAGAGTCCATCAGGAAGAGTAATTATTTTTCATTAGTGATTCTGTAGGAAGATGGCTGTACTGTTTTCCTACCGAAGGAGAGAAAACGTGCCAACAGTCAGCTTGCTGCAGTCTTAAGCTGTCTTTCTGCCAGGAAGGTGTATTCATAGCAAAAATCATCTCTTCCCATATAACTGGATATCTCAGTGTACCAGGAGCTTGGAGAACAGGGCAATCTCGAAGGCAGATTTCCTGATATATAAAATCTTCAATAAAGCTATCAAAAACCCTGTACCCAAACGTGCCAAGCATCAATGAGTCCCCTCCCTCCCGACAAAAGTGTGCACGTCCTCATGTTTAATTGCAACAGTTTATAGGCCCACGTCTGCGTCGCTGCAGTGTTTAATGCCTTGTGAATGTCAACAAATTGAGCTTCACAACATCCTGAGAGGTAATGTCAGGAAAGCATCACATAAATATTTTTCTCCCTTCTTGCAGTAGAACTTTCACTTCCCTCACATACATCCTTTATGGTTGTTGAACTTGTATTTATTGGGCCAAGTTTTCTTAAACCAAAACAAAACAGTAATTTATCTAGTTTATTTCTTTCAAAATGGTGTTCTTAAAGTACATTTTGCAGATAGATTATCTGTTCCTCACAGCAAAGCCTCACAATGGGAGCCTAATAATTGCTCCTTTTCTAATTTCGCTAAATGAGTTATAATTATTTTATGTCTGTTTTATGGTTAATGAATAGTATTAACCTAAGCTCTAATTATAATATAGCTTTCAAAGAAATGTATGGACACTAAATTGATGGACTGCCAGCTTATGTAGGAGCATCACATAAAGCAGATATACAGCTAATAGTTGAAGGCGTAGCATGTTAAAATTCAGGGGCACAACTTGTTCATGAATAAGTAACAGGGGGTAAATTCATTGACTATCTTTTTTACTGGATCAAACAGAGAAGCACATGATTAATACATGTGGGAATGAAAGTACAGTTAAAGTTGAATGCTATTTATACTGATAGGATTTGGAAGTGTTGTTCTGAGGCTGAAAGTCAAGTTAGTCAACACTGTAATGGTAATGACAGACATTACATCTTCTGTGTTTTCCAGCGTTGTTATGTTCAGCGCCAGCATAGCTTACATAAAAACCCACCCCCCAAAAAATTAAACAAACCAAGAGCACCAGAAAAAAAAAGAATTTCCTTTCCCAAAGGTGCTCCATCTTAGTTGGAGACCCTCAATATATATGACACACATTGATCCCGGATTTAGGTTTGGAAAGTCATGTGCAGACTTGCAGTTAAAGAACACTGTTTGAATTAGCTTCAGACTAAACAAATTAGATGTGTAAAACACACCTGGCTCTTATCTGGCTAACAGCTAAACCTTGGGCTATGAGAACTAAATAAAACCTATGAGCCACTTCCTGGCCACTATGTGAGATTTTCCCTTCAGTTTATTTTTTAAGCCTCAGTGTCTGTTTCTTAATTACTTAAAGGTCCGTGGATTCATTCTGTTGTATGAAATCAAATATAAATTGTTTACCAGATTTAAGGGGGCAAGGAGATTATGCACTTTCTTATTTTTAATATTTCTCTCTCCTATCTGCAGTGGCCGGACAGAAATTTCAAGCAACAGTTCTTGGAAACCATATGGGGATCAGCCTGGGAGTTCTGCAAGGTAAGAGACCCACTGCGATGCCAGGATGGGCTTTGCTCCTGCTGAGCTTTGGTATTATCCTCTTGTAACAGTTTTCAGGTTAGCTTAGTTTGGTGATACATCTCTGTTGCTAAAGGTGTCTACAGTTATTTGACTACAGAAAATATTTACTTTCCTAAAGGGCAGCTTAACCTTTGTTTAAATTTGAGGTGAGCGAAAGGTCATTGTAATTATTTGCTGAATTATTTGTGTCACATCTGAGTTACTATGAAGGCTGAAGGTGTGTTGCCCTTTATTAGGAAACTGCTTAACAAATCCCAGTAAAATCATGTTTTGCATTCACCATTCAGCCATTTGGGCTGTGAATGAGAGCACTGAAGTTGGCATAAGGCTTTCCCAGGGATGGGGCAGAGATGGGTGTTTTGATGAGGCAGCCAAATCCAGTTTTAAATATCTTGTAGCTGGGAAATGTGGAAATTTGGGTTCAAGCCTTCCTGATAAAGAGCTGCAGAGCAGCAAAATTGCACTGATGATGCAGAACTTATTGCAAAGATGGCTCCATTGGAATGTTGCATTTCTTCTGCTAACAGAAGAAGCAATCCCAAGGCTTATGTTCCCATGCCTTTCCCAACAGGTACAAATAATAACACGTGCTTTTCCAAGGTAACATACGACTTTTTTTGTGTGTCAGTAACAAACTGATGCTGCTCTCTGGCAGAAAAGCATACAGATGAGATTGGGATTATTTTAGCTCCATTCTGTGCAAAATTCAAAAGGGAAGAACAGGAGACCCAATTGGATCAGAAAAGAAACTGGGATTTGGTCAGGGTGTAGGAATGACTCCTTTGCTGGGTAGCAATGTGCCATGTAATGTTTGATAGGTGATCTGCCCAGCTGGACCAAAAGGCTATATCCTCAGAAGGAACTGGTAAAAGAGATGCCCTGAAGGGCAAAGTGTATGTAGAGACCAAGCTTGAATTTAAAGTAAAAAAAAACAAAACTTCTACTTGGGAAATATCCCAAGAGCAGCGTACTGTGATAGGCTGGGGGTAAATAACCAGCACCTTCCAAGTTATCCCTGTGATAAAGCACGGGTAGCCAGGAAGGGTTGTTTCTCCATTACATTATTTGGATGGTTTATATCTGTATGGCAAAGTAGCATATATATATGTGCTTATATATATGCATATATATATATATATGGACCTGTGCTTGATACGTGGGCTACACAGTATGGGGTTTTGGTTTGTATTTGCATATATTTATGGTTGCCAACTAAAGGAGCAGTGACCCATTGACAGATGGATCTCTTGTACTTCAAGTACAGTAGCACAAGAACAGTGACAGCAAGGCCACTTGTTAGTGCCTGGGTTACCATGTAAGTGGAAGAAATGATAGGCCTTTACCCAGAATCAGCCCTGCTGCCAAAATACACCACTCTATAGAGTCAGTCCTGTCTTTTCAGTAAATAGAGTTTGTTGTCTTTCACTCAACAAGTTCCTTGTAACAACATCAGTTAAAAATCATCAGAGAGAGGAGGGAGGTGGTAGCACATTGCCAGCAGTCGCTGGGCAGCACCAGGTTGCACAGACATTGAGGGGTCAGGTGGGAACGTTGCTCTGCTGTAGCGCTGGTGTGGGCAAACGGAAGCCGAGGGATGGCTCTGGGTGATCTCCCAGCAGGAGAGCAGTGTGTGGGGCTGTGCTGAGGGTTTGCCTTGGCAGAGGTCCATCGTGGGGTGGGAGCCTGGGCTGGCTGTGCACAGGGGGCTATGTTCTGCTGCTGATGTGACAGGGGCTCAGCTGGAAGCAATGCCATTTTCTCTCGTCATTCAGGAGCAAGTCAGATTTCTAAAAACACCCAAGCCCTTAAAAACATATTTTGTTTGCATTTTTTGAAAGAACTGCAGGCCAGAGAGAAGGCTCAGATCAGAAGTCTTCCTGTACAAATCCTGGGGAGTACTGTTAACTCACAGCGTGGGTTTGGTGGTGTGTCAATCTTCCAGCAGTACCACTCTTGTAGGAAATGATAATTTATTGAGGTCACTGGGTTAATGGGTTGGGCTACGTGCTACCAATTGGTAGTCATAAAATACATTTGGTCCTGTGACATACCTAAAAGGTTTTCGATAGAGGGAGGCTTGCTGTAAAATATGTGATGAGTTGTTCTATTATTTTTCCATGAGCACTTTTTTTCTTTGAAAGATAAAGAAAAAGGAGACAAACTTGATGTTAGAAAGCAAACCAAGAAAGCTGGGTGGCTGTTATGTTGCAGATGTGCGTTTTATAGTTTAATATTTTTTGTGTGAAAAAGCAGTTGGGATTCTAAGCAGACATGATGTAGAGCAATTTAAAATTAATAGAGCACTTCAAAATTTTAGGAGCACTTTAAGTTAGAAGTGATCTTGGTTTTGGGCAGGCTCAGTGTACAAAGATGCAAAATTATGAAAGAACTCTGAATATACCGGAACACATCAGTGTGAAAGCAAATATTGCTGTAACAGATTATGGCAAAGCAAGTTCTTTTGAAATGCTGCAAACCAGCCCAGGTGAAGGAGCAGGGTGATGCAGAAGGAGACAAGCTTGTTCCTGAGGCTCTCTAGGGCCACAGGGTGAGACTGGGCTAATGAATTCTTTTCTGAACTTAGTTGATGCGAGTGCTGCCTTGTACCCTCCCTGCACCCCAGCACTATGTTTTCTGAGTGCTATACCACTGTCCAGAATCACACATGCTCTTCCTACTGTGTCAGGCTGTCAAAGTTTTGCTTCCTTTCCATTATATGTAGATACAGATATATTTACCATTATCAGTGGGAAAGAAATGGATTATTGGCAGAGGTAGAATTGCTCTGCGTTTCAGAATCCGGCGTGAAAGTGTGAGTGTTCTCTGGAGGTCCCTGCACTGTAGCTGGAGATGCCCATGGGGCCAAAGGATCATCTCCCTGCACTGGTTGGGGTTCTAATCCCACACCTAAATCCTTCATCTATGTCATTTCTGTGCTGCATTTGAACCAAGTTGCCATCTGAATTCATCCTGTCACCAATTTGTTTGTGCAGATCAGTTGCTGTAGTAGCAATATCCATCCTGGTCCACTGAGGAGCAGTGTGAGGCAGTTAGGACCAGTGTCATCAGCTGGATATAAATGGCACCAAGCAAGTGTGAGAGAGAAACTAGTGGCTCTGCTGAATCAGAGGGGCGGGCAGCAGAAATAAGGGGAGCTGCAGGGTGAGGTAGGATAGCTGAGCTCCATTCCCATGGGAAACCACTGAGAGTGCACTGACTTGCAAAATGTGTACGCTCTGTTTTCTAATTCTTTATCTAGCACAAAAATTATTTATCTTCTAATTCTATCTCTAGATCATAAATATGACCCACAATTACGGTGCTCTGATACAATAAGAAATGTTTTATTAATATCAGTTTCTATAAGGATGACATCTTTAGTGATCATGAAACATTCCACACCCACTGGAAGACAGAATATCTGGATAGGTAGATATTTAGATATCCACTATTTGGATGCTTTCTGGTATTCCTCTGAATGATTTAGCAAGTAACTAAAACTTCCTATCATCTCTCCCAAGAAAATAAGCATCAAGTGTGATGTCTCTCCTTAATGCTAGGTTCACCATACTTTGGTATCAATTTACATTGTTTGCTGTTTTGCCGTGCACTTTTTGTATTATTAAAGGATGCGTTTTGACACTGCACACAAGTTGTGGCAAATGTAATAATAAAAAAGTAATCTCTTTCTCAAGGCTCTTTTCCCTCTTGATTTATGATTACATGTGTTACCATGCAGGAGAATTTTTCTATATCTACCTGTAAATATAGACGCTCATATCTACTGTAGAGAAAGGCCCTGTATGTTGTTAGTAATGGTTCAGCTAGCAGTGTTTTATACAAAAAAAAAACACAAAAAACAACATAATACTTACTGAAATTTCGTAGAGAATATGTGCTTTTTGCTTTCTTTTTAAGCTCTCCCATGTATTCCTGCATAAAGGCTATGATTTTTATTGTCTGAACTCTAGTGGATAATTTAAGAAAAACTATATGGAATTACAAAGCCCGTTTCCCAATGCTTTGTTTTACATATACATGCTATAAATACATGACTTAACATTTGCACGCTTGATTTTTCTTGCTTATATTAAAAATGACGACAAGATTTTAAAACAAATGCATTGTGCTGTAGCTAAAACAAAGAATGGGACTGAGGGTCTCCTGCCTCCTCTGAACTCAGCAGTACTTTGTTGATCAAACTTTACACAAAAACATCTTCACCATCGCATACCTCGAACTGGTTGACTTCTCTCCACTTCCTATACTGCAAACTGAAATAGTAAAACTGCTGTTGATTGCCATGACACAAGTTCAGGATTGGACATGCTTTGTACATTGGGCTCTCTTTTTGTGCTGGCATCGTCGCTGGGGGTCGATGGAGATCTAAGAGGGTATAAAAAAGTGGTGATTGTTGCATGCGTTCCTCGCCTTCCGACATCAATCTCCTTCTGTAAAGGCAAGTTTAATAACAGGCGTTTACTGTACTGAAGTACTTCTAAATGAATGGGTGAAGATAATCACATGGTGAGGGCTGTCTTCTTCGGCCTGCATGATAACACTCCACTCAGGCCCTGGGACCAGACCAAGGTAAACTGACATAGGGATTAACTGACAATAGCAAAGGCTAATTTACAGAAACCACATGAGGAGTTCCTGAGCACAGCCCAGATAACAAAAATACTATCAACACTGTTTACAGTGAAGTAAGTCAGTTTATTAGTTGGAGTGCTTCATTATGTATAAAAGATGCCAATGATAGTCTCCTAGTCAAAATAAACAGGCATAAAGTGTTCCGCGTATACACTTTGTAGAGAACAGTTACTTTGCTATTTATTTAATAATTGACCATAAATGGAGTCAAAGTGCAAAGGGAAAAAAAAAAAAAAAAAAAACCCTAAAAAAAAAAGCAGCACACTAAGGGCTTTTTGAAAGATTGATAAATAATGTGGAATCTCAATTAGGCTTTAGAAGGAATGCAGATATTAAAAATTTGGTCAAGAATCTAATTAGCTGGAGGTAATTAAACAGTCTCACACGGGGTCATTAATCTTTTCCACAGACCTTTGATGTTTTGCACACTGTCTTCTAGTCATTAATAAAATTCATAACACTCCTCTTTGTGGTGTTTTATCATCGTGTTTTTCTCTGTAAGAGCACAGAGCAAGTGTCATTGTATCACAAGGGCCTTACTTTAGTCAATTTCTTTTTTTTTTTTCCTGCTTGTTAGACTTAACTCTTGCTTGAACAAAACAATATTAATTTCAACCAGAAGTTCTAAGACAGATTTCAAATCCCTGATAGGCTGTCCCCAATGGCTTTCAGAACACAGACGTTAAGGAACGAGCCAAGTGTTTCTGACTCATCCGGTTAAACTGGAAACTTTCCTTCAAATCCAGCTCCTCTGTCCAGCTTCTAATTTCGCAGCCTGGTTCATGTATTAGTCATAACAGTTGCAGAAAGGAGCAGAGGGTTTTATTTTGCTTCCTTTCTTTACCCTGGGTTTCTCTTGATGGCAAGGCCCTCGGAGGCATAACCTGTAGTGCGCGGTTAATTTTAGTGGCGAAACCAGAGAGCTCTTGAGGACAGTGCTGGGATAGAAGTGAGGAATAATTATGAAAAAGAACTGAGGAAAATGGAAATCTGTTGTACGTGACTGATTTTATGTACAGGCTCGAAAAGGAAGTGGTACAGTACTTCAATAATGCATTATCCTGGCATATTTCAAAGACAAACTGGATTCAAGAATAGCTGAATTTGAAAGGCAGGAAAGCTACAAAGGGTGCTTTTGGAAGATATAAAGATACGATTTCTATTACAAATATTAATATACATACATATATAGCATGCGTTCTGTATTTATAGCTGTTTGTATTACAAGACCCACATTTATGAGCTGTTAGGTAGTGTTGTAGGACCATATATAAATATGAAGATATATAAATGGTTTGCCAATGAAATGTTTGCATCTGCAAAGCGACATCTAGCATTTCAGGCAACAACATTTCTGAAACAGACAAGCCCCTTGTTCCACAAAGCATTCCTAGATTGTGCATTCTGTTCAAGACTGGTTCTGGTGCTTGCTTGTTGGTGGTGAGAGCATCCTGGGTCATTATGGGATGCAGCAACTGAGCAAATACTTTGCTTCAGGTAGAAGAGCCTGTTGTGAGGCTGTGTTGCATCATTTGCTGTGAGATGTGTAGAAAATGTGCCGTTCCTTTCTTCTCAGCAAGTGAAAAAGTGTAAAGTGGCATTTAAATACTGTGATAAATGGCAACAATTGAAAATGTTGATAGAGATCATCTTTGTGTTTTTATGACTTCCTGATTTGCACAGCTGAAATACAGCAAATTTGAGCCTAAAAATCTGGATGATTTTATCTCCTATTTTAGAAAGAATTCACACTCGATACCATTTCAGTAATAAGAGGAATTAATGAGGGACAGAAATGAAAATACCTAAGACTATATGGTTATCTGGAGCAATTGCCATCTGAGCTTGTGAAGTGTTGCAAGCTTTGTCTTCTGTGTTCTGTTCTAACATCGTTGTCTGATAATTCTCTGCCACTGCTTGAAATTGCAAAAAAGCAACACTTTCTATTAAGTTCATTTCCAAGATGCAGCAGAATGGTATATAGAGGAGGAAAAAACAATAATAGAATGAATAGCTACAGTGCTTTGGGTGAAAAATACCATTTCTTTCTCAGTCAAAACAAAATATAAAAGTTTGTGTTATTTTCTAGGAGGAACATGGTGACAGCAGTTATTTTATTTTTATATTTTTAGTAAAAATGTTTTCCTTTAAAAATATAAACCAACCTCAAAATATTCTGCAGCGATCTACTTATGAGAAATGGGCAGTGAGGAATGTTCACTTTTGTGCTTATTGCAATTTAGAAACAAATCTTGACAGTATCTTTTTCCAAAAACGAGCAAAAGGATTTTTATACTGTTTATTTAGATTAATTTTTTTTTTTTTCTTACCTACTTAAGGCTATTGCTATGGCTGGAAATTTAATTGATCGATATGTGCACAGGAGGAAGAGAATGAAAACGAAGCAGTTGCAAAGAGAAACTCCTGCTAAAACTGCCTTTATTTCTTAATGCTCATGCATTTTCAGTGACTAATTAACTTTTCAATAAGGACATCATCTTCTGTGATTTGACTTAGCTTTCTTTCACAATACAAATCACCCGATAACCCCAAGAGTGCCTTGATGAAAACAGAGGACTGACAGTGATGCCCCCGTTATCTTTCAAAGTAAATAAAGAATAATAATAATAATAAAAAAAACAACAACTGAAAAAATGATCCAGATTTCTTAGGCTTTTAGAGTTCTGTTTCCTTTATATTTTGAATAAACCAAAGCAGCCTTTGTTATTAAATATGGGTTGCTAGATTTTATTTGATAAATTTTAAGTAAATTGTGGGCGCTGTCTTGTAAATCCTCTTTTCAAAGTGATGGTAATGAGATCCATAGGTGATTTAGACTACTTAATAATAATGAGATTGATACAGGGAACCCTCACACTGGCAACAATTTGGTAATTGTCTGAGCAGAAAGAACTAGCCCTCCCTGGTGGTTTAAAAACATAGCAGAGATTTAAAAATCTGTGCTGAGCTCTTACTTAATCTAAGCAAGTCTGTAACGATATGGGAAAGTGTTTTTGATTTAGTGACCATATTCACTGTATTTCAAGGGACAAGATGTTGATATAAAAAAAAGATAGAAAAGCAGATGAATGGGTGGTTTCTCAAAGCATCTTTTGGCTTAATATCTAACACCATGTATGGCTGTGCATTTCTCTCAGTTTTCCCACCAGTAAAACAGAATACTAATTAGATTGTGATTACAGTCAGTTTTTTAAGTGTGGAAGGCATACTCACACTTTGCTGCTGCACAGTAATGTGAAAGCTGGACACAGGCTTTGAGTCTGATGTGCTGCTTGCTATCAGAACTGATTGGCTGGGAAGAAAATGGGGACATTACATAGAAATGTGGTATGTTCGTTTTGTATGTGAGTAGTTACCTGGAAGCCTCTGGATGACAAATGATGAATCCAATCAATAGTTCAAATAGTTCTTCCCACTGAGGAGCACTTGACACAGCTTGGAAGTTAAGAGCTGAAGATAACACTCTTTGCTATAAGTATAGTAGAGTTTACTATTAAAAATCACTAGGTTTTACATAAGATTTATGAAGTGTTAAAATGTGACATGTAACCTAAAAAATCCAGGAGTGGACTTGAATTCTGGTTACAGAGGCTCTGAATTCAAGAGGTGAATGCTGCAGGTGAACCCCTGTGTTCACCTGGGTCTGCACTGCAGACCACCCTACATGGTACAACACAGAGAACCTGAATGAGTCCTCTGCATTCTGCCGACCACCAAGAGTCATGAATCTTGTGGCTGGAGAATGAGAAATTGCTTCATGCTTAGTTAGGTAAAGAGGCTTGGGTTTTAGTAGCTAAGTAGTAGTATTTGTGCAAGACAGCAGTTTATACCACTGTATTGCATTCATAATGATTGTCTACTGGTAAAATGTGTAAAAATGCTGGACTAATTTTATTTTCATATTTAATATCCAGTTTAGATACAATGCATCAATTTTAAACTACTCTTAATGTAAAAACAGCAACAACAAACAAACAATTCCCCCAAATAAATACAGCACTTGAATTTCTTTTATCAGCATGAAATATGTCCATTTGGAAAGCAACTCAAAATGCTGAAACTGTTGTATTTTTCTTTATGTATTGTTTTTTCTTTATACATTACATATACGGGCTGTATTAGATATTCTCTAAGAAGAAATATTTAATAATACTAATAGAATTATGTAGATGCAGAAGTCTTTACAGAAAAGTGATAATTTGTGTATTTATAATATTAAACTGTTACAAAGTGAGCGCTGTGGGGGGAAAAAGAAAGCACAACACAATTATGCAGTGAGTGAAATAATAGAAGTCTTCCTGAAATATTGCATTCTGAAGAAATGCACTGCCTGACGACACACTGGCTATTTTAGATCTGAGCCAGATCTGGTGCTTAAAGCAGCTCCTCAATAACAGGAGTTGAAAAACGGCCATCGAAAAGTTTCTCTGTGAAGTCTATAAATACCTATTAGGATGTCCATTAGATCGAATCGAATATTTCCTTTCAGTCATTGAAACCTTCCCCAGAATGAGTTCCGTGAAGTTTTATGTGTCCCTGCATGGGAGCTTCAGCCTGAAAAATGGGAAGACAAAGGCGTAAATCTTTGGAGGTTCAATGCCACCTCGCAGCTCCCCCGTTGGCCGTAAGGTCATCCCGCAAACAGCTGGGCAGAGAGGAAATCCACGGCTCTGGAGCCATTATATCATTTCCTCTTCTGTTTCCCCTCAACAATTTCTGCCAGAAAATGGCTAATAATGGGCTATTTGCATAGGGCAATAGGAGCAGGCAGACTAAAGAGCTGTTGTAATGCTAAATTTCCTTTGTAAATGTAGTTATAAAAACTGGACTAAAGAGGGCAGGAGATACTCTATTTAAAAAATAAATGCAGGCAACTGGGTAGTAAAACTCTATGGGGAAACAATAATATATATTTCAGTATATAATAAAGTGATTTATTTTCAATAAAATCTGTAAAACTGCTTTAGTTACTTTGACACCTTGATTAACTGGAGTTTCAAAGATATTTGTGTGTGTGTGAACCTTCTTCATACCAACGGTTCCGAATACTTTATTGCATCTCCTACTGAATATGTATGTTTTAAAAGCATTCGCTGTGCTTTAGTTTTACTGGATGTCAGGGACAAAATAGATTAATATTAGACCTCAGCCAGAAAGCGTTTCTGTGACAGTACATGAAATGTAGCACTCTTCTCTGCTGACGCTCTCCCTGACTTATTTCTTGGGATGCTTTATGCCGAGCTACAGAGTAGATTTATTCCCTCTAAAATCACTGATTACCATGATAAAATCCACCCCTAAAAACTTTGCAGTCACTGGGGATGTTTCAGATCTGCCTGTGCCAGTAATCCAAGGATTAGAGTTGCAGTGCTTACCCTACACACTGCAAGGTCCGGGTGCTTCTTTTGGGGCTTTGGGAGATTTCAGTGCCCATCACCACATGCATGGAGGCCGTGCAGCGACTCGCAGCAACTACTAGCACAGCAGGGAACATTTGCATAAGGAGGAAATCCTAGTATTGAGAAAGACTTTAACACATGCAATCTCTGGGAGAGCAAGGGCAGAGGGAAAGGATGGCAACGTCCTGGCTACATTCGATTCCTTTGCAGCAGTGGCATCACTGAGCCCTAGCATCGATGCACAGATGTGGGTGATACAGGAATTATCCTGCCAGGGTGGGTTATTTGAGCCTTTCAGTGGCTTTTCCTCCGTAAAAGTACAAAGACATTTAGGGCATTCAGTATGCCAGTGCTGGAATCCCAGCCCGTCTCTACATATACACCCTTTTGGGCAAAGATGGCTGCAGATGGGATGAGGGGGGTCTTGGCTCTGGCAAGGCTCAGCCAGAAGTCAGATCTCCTGGTTCCCATGGGATTATTTTCCTCTGGAAGAGAAAAAGGGGCTTTCTTTTAAAATGCTTCAAAACCCAAACACCTTCAAAAATGTTGAAAATGCGCTGTCTTGTGTATATTGACAACCTCTGTGTTTTATTTCAGCTTGAGTACACCAGAACTTTGTTGCTGTTGTCAGTTAAGTGCTTCCAGTGCACTCATCTCAGACAGTATTAACAAGGAATAAACAAGACTTCACTGAGGTTTTAGAGGAATATCTCAGTAACGCTATCAGTGTTTATGCTATATATGTTCAGAAATAAATAAATAAATAAATAGAGATCCTGTTCCTGTGAAATCAAAAATAAAGAAAATCAGAAGCAGAGGTACAGTCCAAAATCCCTGTTTAACGGTGCATTTTTGTTTTCCTTGAGCTTTTTAGGTTGTTTTAGCACTGATGTGTGTCAGTTCAGCAAATGAGCTGAACAGCAAAAAGACACATTCCTTGAATACAGAAAGATTAGAAACTTGTATTTGGAAAAAATTCCAAGAGTAAATAAAGGTTGCACGATTCCCTTGGGAACATGCTCAAGTTACTTGTCATGTGTTAAACATTCATATAAGCCTCGCCATGTTGGTCCTATTTGAATTTCATATGTTCTACAACACTTGCTAATACATTGCTCCATAGAGGCTGAGAGGAGAAAGGCACCCAAACTGTGTAGACAACTGTGCATGAAGAGAGCATTAATAACTTCCAGGACTTTTTTTTTCCAAGGTTGATAATAATTTACTCCACAGAATTAAGGCTTTTTTTTTTTCTTTTTTTTTAAGATGTCAGAATGCTAAAATGAAAAGTATGCAAAATTATTCCAGTTTGAGATGTAAATTGGGCTGCCAGAAAGATGGGTGATATGTGTAATTGAAGAATTAGGTCTCCTAGACTAAAGCAGATTCTGGTAAATCATAAAACATGTGAGGAGTCTGTGGCCAATCCTGGATTTGCTAAAATGAATATAAATGTGAGGAGCATCTGATGGCATGATAACTTCTGCCCTGTTCAAGCTGTGCATTTTGATGTATAGACGATTCACAGTAGCACGGATACGCGGGCTAAATACTGATCAGAGGCAAGCACCATGTTCACTTCTGAAGTCTTTTCAGTATTTGACTTTATTTTCTACCAGTGAGTTGGGTTGAAGATCACTGAGATCTTTTTTATCCTTGTTAATGAGTGTCTGCATGCTCCAACCCTGGTGTGCATTGTCCCAGTGTTATATTGGATCTCTGTGCTCACAAGTCCCTTACTTGCTGTTGGATGGAGAGCATGCTGTGGCAATATGCTAAAAAAACCTTTGTAACTCTTCCAGTTTCTTAGGCTGTGACCAGAATCAGGAACTCACATTTGATCCGACACGACCTGATTGCTATACAGAAGGCATGTGCTCTGGGGAAGCAGTAACTGGGAATTTTTTTGCAACTTGTGTATCAAAATATAGGAAAATTCTAGCTTCTTTTAGCAGTCATTGAATAAATTCTTTTGGTCTGTGTTTATATATATGACATATATATATACACAGATATATACATAAAATCTAACTCTGAACTTTGTTTCGTTTGCTTTTCCCAAAGGCTCTAGAGAGCATGCTTGCAATCATCAACCTTTTCTGAGATTTATGTTGAGTTCACCTCTCACATATTTGCAAACTGAAAAACAAAGTTGCTGTAGAGCTTGTTTGACAAACTCCTTTTGGTAGCGGCTGTATCATGGCTTATAGTGTTTACTTCCAAGAAATGAAGACATGACATTGTTTATGCCCATAGACCAAAGCCAAGTTTCCTTCTTTGTTTTGGCATATAGAAACTCAGGTTTAGTATCCTCAAGATGTGAAGTTATGGGTCTGCAGTTTTGACCACGGAGTTATAAAACAACAACACACATACCTTCTTCTTATAGATGCCTTAGCTTTACTGCAGTAGTATCTCAAAACACTGTCTAACACAACTTTTGAAAAGCTCAAGGTGTTAAAAGTTGCTCTCCATTTCTCCAGAAAGCTGAACAGGAGCAAGCAGTTAGAGGGTGTGCTGGTGTCTTCACCCGTTTGATATCAGAAGTGGCACCAGATGGGGTTGTGGTGTTGAAGAGAGTATTGTGACTTTTGGGACTCTGAGCATCCAGAGGACAGGAGCTGCTGTGGAAGGAAGGACAAAATTTAAGCCAAGTGGAGCCAAAATGAATTGGTTGGGGGAAGAGGTATCAAATATATGCCTAAGGGGCTGTTGCAGGAGGGAGGACCCAACATAGTGGTGGGAGGAATGAGAACATGCCAAGCAGTTCCAAAAGCACACAATCAGGATTTGTAAATCTGTTCCTAAGGAAACCAGATGTATATAACTGCGTCTGTATAGGCTTCTGTCCTTCCCTGATAGCTTTCAAAATTGTTGGTCAATTTTAGGTAGTGAGTGTAAGGGTCATAATGTTATTAATTTCCTATGAGTTTCATGAAAGCAAATGGTTGTGTAGATGAGGTGGGCTCAAATTAGGGAATAAAAAACTGCATCATCAGTTCAGCTGTGGAAAAGTGAGAAATTTATGTTGGAGAGAGGAGGAAACCATACTTCTTAAGTATTTCTGCTCCCAGGACCCCTTGTGTACCACTGATCCTGTTTATTAAACCAAAAATTATATTGAAAACATGAAGGCTGCAAAATCAGATACTTCCAACCTGGTAGGTAATATAATTAAATTAGCCTTCGCTTTTTCTGCTGAAAACCCACAATCCTGCAATGTTTTTCTTCAAACTAGTGCACAAAATGGGAGACTCTTTGCCTATATTTTATCCACACTGCTCAGCGTGTTGCATGCTCTTCAAACCTGGCTATGGAGATGTCATTATTAATTTGTTTCATTCATTAGTCAGCCGTGTATATCTCTAAAATATTGGAGTGCTTTAGAAATGTTAGTTAGTTGACAGAACCCCCTCGTGGGGACAGTGGTATCTATCTCTGCTAATAGATTAGAAGCCGTAGCATGGGGACATTATCAAAGACACTTGTGATGTTTGGGACATGTTTCTGTTCATGTTCACTCCAGCTGGGGCTAAGCAAGAGCTAAAGTTTGCCATTTAGAAAATTATGGGCCCAGAATCCCGTGAGTGTTTAGAGTTAGGTAACTTGCTCCACAGCCCACCAGGGGATGTGATGGAGACAAGAAGAGGCTCATGTTTGCATAAGAGTTATCTGTCTTGACTTCATTGTTTTTATTATTATATTTTCTTTCTGCACTTTTTAATACCGTCCTATTTGTGCAACAGCTGAGA
The DNA here is from genome assembly GCF_026119805.1 of Tympanuchus pallidicinctus. Lineage (NCBI taxonomy): Eukaryota > Metazoa > Chordata > Aves > Galliformes > Phasianidae > Tympanuchus > Tympanuchus pallidicinctus. The sequence continues at coordinate 2,759,232 of NW_026294669.1, forward strand.
TTGGTAGATATCATAAACTTGATGTATGTTTTTATACAATTATTATTATACACTTCTACAGATCAAAGATTGTCACGGAACACCTGAGACCTGTAGGGCTCTCTGGATACATCTGGTCCAATGCCTTCACAAGTAGGGACATCCAGAGCAGGTGTACACCAGGTCCATGTGGCTCTTGAAGACCTCCAAGGAGAACCCAAAGCCTCATTGGGCAACCTGTGCTGGTGCTTCATCACCTACACAGTGCTGTGTTCCTAGTGTATAGGTGGGAACCTCCTATTTTCCAATTTGTGCCCATTGCCTCTTGTCCCAGAAAGAGTCTGGCTGTGTCCTCTTTGTACCTCCCTTTAGGTGTTTATAGACACTGATGAGATCCTTCCTGAGCCTCCTCTTTCCTACACCATAGAATTATCACAGTCAATTCTGCTTTTTAACCTGATCTTGACTCTTCCTCAGCCTGTTGTGAATTAAATAAGGAAGGGCCTGTTAAAATAATCAGACAAATAAATTTGCACCAAAATGAGCAATGGGGTACCCAGGTAAAACCGTACACAGTTCCTGAGGTCTGAACACTCAACATCTGAATGAAAGAAAAGCAGAGACAGTGAGAAAGAGAAAAGAGAAAGGTTCTTATTGCTGCAGTTCTCATTGAGTTCAAACTCATTTTAATTGAGTGTTAATTTTTCTTAAATTAGAAATGATTAAAAAACTGTGGCTAGTGTTGTAATGGGAGATGATCCGAAAAGGAAGGTTTGCTTTTGAACCACCATAGAATGAATTCAATCTTAATAAAGTAAATGGCTTGTAAATATATCTAGTAATTGTGCATTAATGGAAAGTGTTGAACACATATTGCATATGCCTCTTTGTGGCTGCAAAATTTGACTGTCATTCAGAGATTTGATTATAAGGGCCTTTAAAAAGAAGTCTGCAAGGAATGGGAAAACTCCTGCTTCAGACCATAAGCCAGAAGAGAGTCAGGTCAGGAATATTTTTCTCCAGGCAAACTATTTTATAATAGCTCACTTCAAGGCTTTGTGTTCTTTCTAGGAAACACCCAGCAGTGGCTGCTTTCAGAGACATCTGATTCTGACCTGCTGCTATTATACCTTCAGCATTTTGTGATATGATTTTGTAAGACTTCCTCATTATAAAAGAAAAAAATTGCCAAATAGATTTTAAGTTAAAACAGACAGACATCCAGACAGCCTACAACATAACAGGGTAAAGATCAAATTCTACCCTTGCTTAAATTCAACCATCTCATTAACATTAATAGGGCTGCATGTGTATCTGATAGCAAAATTTGGCTAGTAGACCTTGAAGGACTTCAGTTTAAAAAGAGATTTTTATGTACAGGCCAGGGAAAAAACAGCTGAAACTGATAAAATGCAATTTATATCACCATAATGATAGTGCCTAGTAGTAAGATGTTTGTTTTTTCCCTCCTTCAAGTGGGTAGAGATTATTCCTAGACTGAATCCTTCATCACAAGCCAACTTTTAGTTGTGATAGAAATCTCTGAACTGGTGAGTTAAGACTTGCAGACCTTTTTTTTTTTTTCGATGCTGGAAATGTTAATGCTAAGTCATATAATGCAAAAACCACTATAGTTAGAAAGGGCTTTTCAGTGTGGCATCTGCAAAACTGAGAAGAAGGGTTGCCTCCATCATGTAGCTTATCTCTCCTCTGAAAGTTATCTAGGGGATTTTGGGTTCTTCTTTGCAGAAGGGCATCATAGCTTATGCCCCACTTCCATAAATAAGAAAGTCTCAGTTATAACGCAGCAGTTCCAGGTATGATCGTAATGAAAATCTCAACATTTAAGCACTTTGAAGAAACAGTGATTGGTGTTTGTGCTTTCCCCTCTGACACGAACAGGCCTATGATTGCCATTTTTACGTTGTTTATTCATAGGAAGAAACAGAGATGTGGTGGATGGCAGTTGTGGTCAGAAGAATTTCCATTCGCAGCTGGGGAACCAGCTTTTTATATTGTTTGTCTAAAATGTTAAATATCAGAAGAAGCATTTAATCATGGAAAATAAAAATGCAATAAAATTCGCTTTTATTCTGGGGCTCAAGAAACTGTAAAGTTTGGTCATTTCCATCTTTGTGCACTGACAAGCACAACTTCTCTGCTCTTTCAGCACAGCTTCTGCTGCTTGGCTTTGCCTGGAGGAAGGTACTGGATCCCAAAGGGTTACCCATGTGCAGAAGTGAGAGTTCTGTTCAAATGCTAGGCTACACTCACTGTGGGCTATTAGTGCTATGCAGTCAAGAGTCACAAAAGCTCAATTAAAACAAAGGAAATGGTATGTTTTTTCTTCTATGAGCACTAGAAACCAGGTACTTTAGTGAAGCAAGATAACTTCAAGAGCTAATGAATAAGTAATATGAGCAAATGAATAATTTAACTGTACCGTCATATGCCTTGAACAGTCTTTATCCTTGAAACAATAACATGTGGGCACGTTGGGTAGGACTGTGTGCCATGCAAAGAGGCTGTGGGACTGTGAGACGTCGGAAGATGGCAGGGTGTGAGAGCATCAACCTGCAATTTAGGTAGGTTGCATGGCTTTTCCTGAGGTTTCTTCATTGCCACAGCTGGTGAGCATGGAGTCAAATGCTGTTAGGTGACACTGATTGAGGCATTTCAGCCACGCACGGAATTGTGTGGAACTTAAATTGCAGCTAACACGTAGTTTGTAAATAATCTTTCTCCCTAAAAATAGAGATGTTTCAGAAGCTTCAAAGTCAAGGGAGCCTTAACCACTCTTTAATATAGCTCATTAACATTCAGGTTCAGGTGTTCTCAATAATTGGAAGTTCAGGTGCAGGCAGCCCTCTTGCAAAGCTCACATCTCCAGGTGCATAGTGCTGTGGCTGGTTTTGAAAGCTGCCCACCGTGGTGTGCAAGTGGCTCTCCTGTGCTGGGAAGACAGTGAAGTAGATGCTTCTAAGTCCTCTCTGTAAGTGCTAGATAAGAGTGGCTTGGGATGAATGTGGCAAGTGTGGGCTCTCTTAATCTGAAGCGAAAGAGTTTGTGTGCCTGTGTGTGTGAGAGAGAGAGAGAAGATTGCTCTCATTAATTCTGTTAGGTATTTCATTTCTTAGGAGCTTTGTTTTATTTGAAAATGGATTTTATTATTCTTATTTTTTATACAAATGGAGGATCTTTTGAAAATGCCTGTAAGGAAAACATATCTCACTTGATCTTTACTTAGTGATCTTCATCGTGTCTTTGCAAAGAAGATTTTCTAAGGTTATTTGAATAATTCAGAAGTCTGCTTTCACTCATATGAGACATCTGTAAAGTAAAAAAATCTTGTGGTAAAGACAAACTCAAGAATGTGTAGCCCTGCGAAAGAACTTATTTCTAAAATTAATATAAAAACAATAAGAAACATAGGTTATCTTTTACTCTGGTGTATTCTGGAGTGAAATCACATTTCTCCTTCTATGGCCTTTAGTATTTTAAGAAATAATTCCCTTGGGCTTTGGGTTGGACTAAGTATAATGAAGGAGTAATGAAGAAGTGATGTTTCGTATATTCTGTTGAGGAATACTTGAGATATCTTTATCTTTACCTTGGGAAACATGCTTTGCTGAGGTGTTTATGCTAAAGAAGGCAGACTGGTGTAGTATTAAATGTGGATGTTGGTAACATGCCTGTGGCAGGGGGTTGGAGCTTCATGATATTTGAGGTCCCTTCCAACCCAGGCCATTGTTTGATTCTATAAAAATACACTTTATGCCATATCTCTGTCTTGCAAGTTGTGATAAATAGAGTTGGCCACGTGTGAGCTGCAGTGTTGCTCTTTTCTTTACTTCCAGTTCAAGAAAGTCTCAGTAAAGTTTCAGTACAAAGACAGGAATATACACTGACAGTGGATAAAGAAACTTTTTACTACTGGCAAATTACCAAGCTTCTAATAGTAGTTTAAATCTTGCTATTAGTATAGTTAATGCATTATTTACATTGCCATAATGTCTGTTGAGTTCTCTTAAGCTGTGGTAATGTTGTTAATGTTCTACAAGTTACAAACCTAACCATTTCATGCAAAAGTTCATCATCTGCATGATCATAATCACAGTAAAACAAGTAGAAGTCATAAGGAATAGGTTAGGGAGTAGAAAAAGACCTTTTTTCCCCCTGCTTTAATTGCAGCACTTATTTCCTTCGTATTTCTCAATCTTGCACTTCAGAACAGATCTGGAGTATATGAGTGGGCCACCACAATTAATTTAAACCAGACAAATGCCACTGCTCACTTATCTGCACAAATACTGGAAGATAAATGAAAAGCCAGTCTAATTCAACCATGGTATTATTTTTTTCCCCGTTTATGTTGCTGTAACAATTAGAATTTCCTGATCAAAAATGGTGGGAAGAATAAGACCACAGCTTTTCAGAAACAAGTCCTGGTATGCATATGACATTACAGAGCTAAGGGGGAAAAGGTAGCAGATCTCCACGGGAGTGTGGAATTGTCACTGAAATTGGCATTGCTGGGTGGATCATGAGTGAAAGCCAGTGGTAGTCAAGAAGGGATTATGATCTTGAGCGTGCATCTGCACATCTGTCTTTCTTTGCTGCAATAGTGTTTGTGTTGATTAGGTTGCAAGAAGGTACCACAACAAGAAGGTACAATGTTAATAAAGCAAATTACTGTGAGTATACTTGAAACTGGTAGTCTGGTCTATGTATTTTGAATTCCTGAGTCAGTTGCATGACTTTAAATCTTCATTCCTGTCCCTGAGGTTGCAGTTCGTTTAATCCCTCTTTCCTGTTAGTGGTTTAGCCAAGATATATCATAAGCAGGCAATCAGGTGAGTGAAATAGCTGTGGGAATGGGGCGAAGACAGAGGTCAGGACAGATTTTTAACCTTATTAAAATGCTGCTCTGCTGAAAATAAGAATTCCACAGTTAAGCAGACTGGAATTTACTTCAGGGGCAGATATCACCCTAAAATCCAGATGAGATGAAGAAAGGAAAAGTGCCCTGTTTGTGCATTGCTGTCCAGTGGTATCAAATGGGGGTTTAAGGAAACCGGTATTAGAAGCTTTATCATTTTGGAAAGAGCCTACCTTGGAAGAAATGTAGATGTTACAGCACAGAAGGCCTTCATTTAATGTGCAATCAAGACTGGTAATTAATATTAAAGAAGAGACAGTGGAGTTCAAATGAAAAAAATATTAAATTCTGTTGAAAAATGAGTATTGGTAATTTCCTGGCAGACTGTAGGCAATAAAAACTTCTGCATTTTCTCCCTATTCCCTGAAGACAAAACCTGGAGGATACTGAGAGAGCTGTGATGGGGCTGCCTGAGGTTTTTGCTAAAGTTGTAATGCAGCTCTGCATTATGGAATGCATAGATGTAGAGACTACATGAATTCCTGGCATACGTTTTGGAGTGGTGTTGCTGGATCAAGTGATGCTGCGCACAGAAGTATCTGTTGGCTTCAAGGTGGCTCAATAAGAACTTGCTATAGGTGGAGTCATTCACCAATTTCTGTATTAACTGAAGAAAGGAGCCATCATATGCTGTAATGCAAAAATATCTCACTTGACAAAAGAAGTCTCCATCTTTTTATTTAACTTCAGATTTGGGAGTTCAATGTCATCTGTTTTCTTTGGTTTGCCTTGGACCTTTGGGGATATAAATAATAATTTCAAATGGAATTTGTTTCATGTAACTTCCGACACCTGGAAAAAGCATTTAGCGTAGCTATCTGCCCAGGATACCTTTAAAATCAAGAAAGACAAATTTATCACCTCTATCTTAGCCACACATCTTAAGATGCTGTCTCTTCACATATTATAGGCCATAGGCTATTCTCTGAACTAATTTCTGCATCAAATCTAACAACTAGGTTTACTTATGGTGGATATGTTAGAAAGATGCTGCAGTGTTGCTGGTTTTGTGCTGAGAAGTCCATTAGTCCTTAGCAAAAGTTAACTTAAACGTTTCTTTTGAAGTCACCATATTTCCAGTCTTCATCTTGTCTGGGATGCTGGTAGTTGGATGTTGTGGCATGATGGGCTGACATGTGTCCATAGTTGTTTTTTTTCTTTTTCTAATCACCAACAGTGCCTGATCTGAGCAGATTTATGCCTGTTTTCCCAGAAAAATACCTCTTCAGTCAACTTGCATCATTTCTCTTTCTCAAATCCCATTACTTTGAGATTTGATAAAATAGTAATTACAACTTTTTTTTTTTTTTTTTTGAATTGATATTTTACAGTCAAGGCCTCACTCCGGCAAGGCTTCTCTAAACCTGTTTAATGAGAATACCCCATTCACAGCTGCATTTTAAGGCACAGCCAGTTTTTAATCCATTTAATGCGTGCTGGGCTGGTTTTTCTTTACTGTGATTTCTTAATTGAGACATTGTGTGTAAGAAAGTCAGATGCCTCAGTTTAGTGGATTACATAAACACTGAACTGCCTTTATCACCCAAACTAATCACCTCATTAAGAAGTTCACGTTTCTGTGATACGTTTACTTTTCCCCTGTATTTATTAATTGTACTACAACTGCATGAAACTGTGTCCTGTGTTATACGTTGTTTTACCTTTTCACATGTATAGGTCACACTGAAATGTACACTCAGCTCTTCCTTTTGCTTTTTTTAACATCAACACATTAGCTTTCTTTGAGCTTCTTCTCTGTTCCAGTCTAGTGTTGCTTTTTCATTTTCCTTTTTATATAAACAGAATAGGAATAATGTTGAGCACTTCTTACTGTTAACCTTTTATGAGATAAATGTGAAGTCTAAAATAACTTTATTAACAGCTATTTTGGTAAGTCAAGTCTTTTTGTTGAATCTTTGGACCGCTAGATTGCTTTCCCTCTGTGTGCAGATACTGTTCCCCATCACGTAACAAAACGTTAATTGTATTAAAACAAGAAGATGAGCAAATCAAATGTCATTGATTAGTTTTATTGTTAAGTTATCCGTTCAGTCATTTTTCTCAGATTCTCTTTCTTCAAAGTTGTTGGCTTCTTGTCTCCTTTGCAACATAGTACCCTTGTCTGCTCCCTGACTTTTTGTTGTGATGCCAATGCTTAGACATGAGTTAATTCTCAAAAATTGTAAAAAAAATGTTTCTTTCCCCATCTTTTTTTTTTTTTTTTTTTAAATTTCAGTGATAAGCATATTAAAAGTCGTCTTCATTTGTGCTTATGAAGTGGATGAAAATACAGAAGCTTTAGAAACTGTGTGTGTGCCTCAGGGCTCTGTTCCATCACCAAAGATCCAAAGGCTCCTTGACACACAAGCTTGTGTTATCTTAGATCAGAGTTGCTGCTTGCGATCTAACTAAATGAATCACTACAAACTCATTGGGGCTGTGAAAGGAGTTCATTTCTTCAGTTTGTCAAAGACTATGTGCTAAAATGAAAAGAGACATAGAAACTTTGTATTATATGTGTCTGGAAAAATGACCCCATGCAAAAAAACAAACAAAAAAACTGTTGAGAAGGGTACCAGTGTTGTCAGCAAGGGTTGATTGTGGGCATTTTTAGCATACTGTGTGATGGCAGTGGCTCAGCTTCACCCTTTGATGTTGGATCTGCCTGGGTTCACCCTTCACAGAGTGCCAACCTGGGCAGGGCTGACTGAGCTGCTAACCCCCTTCCCTTGGCCAAACTCAAATTCTGATATTTTAAATATTAAAAAAACACAGATAGGTAAATCTTCTTAACAACACGTGGAGAATTAGGCAACTTCCCTGGGTAATAATGGAAAGTTTTCTAGCTAATTCCTTACACATACTGTGCGGAAAATGAATCCCATAAAATACAAATAACTTCTCCCTGAGCACCTGTAACTTCTTCCTAATATTTGGAATTTATTTACATTTAATTTAAATAAATCTTAAAATTGCAACACAAGCTCCATGTGTTTGCATATCTGCACTCTGTGAGTCTCCTGTGAAGCACTTTTGTAGGAGGAGTGCTTGTAGAAATGCAAAGGTAAATAATGAACTGTTTTCATCTTGCAACTTTGAGAGATTTCCCTGCAGTTTGGCTGCTGCTTTGCTAGGGTTCAAGTCAAGTCTTACAGCAGCTTAAAATAATTCCAAGTAGTGTAAGCCCAAAATGAGCAAAAAACTGCAAAAAATAATATTTTTGGTTTAGGATGTTTTAGGATGCATATGTGCAAAAAAACCTTAAATCTAGCTCTTTGTATGTTAATGAAAACCTGGTCTGATTCTTTCTTTTATGTTTCTGAGGTGATATGTTGTGTTGTTACCTATGATATAGCATTTTACGTTTGGTTTTATCAAAGTTGTGTAGATATACTGCATATTTCATACTATTTGGTACAGGTAGCAAATACCCAGCCTGAGAGTAATGTACCTATATGGAGTGTATGTACAGAATGACATTACAAGTAACTTGCTGAGGTCTGTGTTTGCAGGCATGCCTGCACTATTTACATGAAATGATAAAATGTCTCATGGCATTATGGAATAGGTTTTAATCTTGCCCAAGGTAGGTAGGAATGTACTGTTTCATTTGACCCTTCTTTTATGTTGCTTTCAATGCTTTGGTATAGAACCATCCCAGTATAATTCAATTCAGTACTACTTTACCCTTCAGTTAGAGCAAACCTACAGTGAGCACACAAAGGCTGCTGTGATGGTATCTTCTTTGATCTTCAGCTTGCTCAATCTACTTCCTACTGTGCTAGCTCACAATTTCATTTTAATAGTTAAGTAGTTTGGACATCATTAAAAGAACTGTGTCTGGAGGCAGTGATATGGCACTGATCAGTTTGTCAAGTAATTCCATTAAAAAAAAGTTCACAGTTCTGTCCTGATACGATGTAGAGAAAATGTCTCATTAAAAACAACTTTTGTAAAATACTTTCACCCATTTCAACTTAAAAAAAAAAAAAAAAAGAATAATTTCTGGAGACTAGCTCTTTCCAGTCTAATACATCATCTTTTAATCTCCACTAGTTCCAGATTATTTTTTTTTTCTAGCAATTATTAACAACTTTGTTGCTTTGCTTAATTTCCGTAAGTGGCCTCAAATATATTTTTGGAAAGCCTACACACAGAGGAATGGGTTATGGTTCAGGCTAAATGCCCATTCAGCGTGAGCATTGGGTCAGACTTGATCTGATCAGCTGAAAACCCATTTCTTCCAAACTGGGTAGAATGTGATATGGCTTGCAGCCTCACTTAGTGACTTCATCCACAGAAGGAGTTGGATATGTATCTGCCAGTGGATGTATCTCAGAATACCTCTGTATCTTTTCCTACCTACCATCTTAATCCAAACATTTACCTAAGTTCCCTCCCATAGGTATTGCAGAGTGGCTCTCATGCTCATACTGGAACATTAGGTCAAAAGTGTTGTTGGTATTTTCAGCCTGAAATTCTGTTTTTGATTTTTTTTCCTTTAACTTTATTGATGCAACTCAAGAGGTGACCAGGTTAAAAATGTGCTACTGAATGGCTACTTTTCTCCAAGCCTGAACTTTGGGAAGCCTGCCTGGAGATAGGGATCAATTTTCCCTTCTGTTTTGTGTGATTTGAGGTAGGTTCTACCCAACCCATTCTAAGTCTCTTCATTTGCAGTTAATCTTAAACATTTACATTGAATGAAGATTATACAGGCAACTGTGTTTCACTCTGCCCTTGTTGAAGATAGTACGAAGGCTACCTATGTTAAGTATTCATAGAATCATAGAATGGCCTGGGTTGCAAAGGAGCACAGTGCTCATCTAGTTCCAACCCCCTGCTGTGTGCAGGGTCACCAACCAGCAGCCCAGGCTGCCCAGAGCCACATCCAGCCTGGCCTTGATTGCCTGCAGGGACGGGGCATCCACAGCCTCCTTACATTCCTCCTTGAGGTCCCTTCCAAACCTGGCCATTCTCCTTGGGCAACCTGTTCCAGTGCGTTAGCATCGTCTGTGTGAAAAAACTTCCTCCTAAACTTCCTTCCAACCTTTCAGGTTGATATTTCTAGCCTGTTGTGTGTGAGCAGAACTTTTACCTGCATCTGTGCGTTAGTTTAACGTTGACTGTTTTACTTGTACGCACCTGAAACCAGGCAAGAAAGGGTTCTTACGTTCTGTCTTGTAATTCCATCTGGTTGAAGAGCAAACTGCTATTGATGCAACCTGCTCTTGCAATGGGCTGCTGATTTGGGGGGAATTTGCCCTCCCAGTCCCACAAATCTGCAAATTTATTACTGCTTCTTGGAGGGGATTTGGGAATTCAAATATTTTACATATGCTCGAAAATGTTTCTGCATGCAAATCTGGTGGGTAGAAGCACATGAATGTTGAGGCTCAATTAGGATGGCTTTAAAAACCTTGCCACTTTAATCTCTCTGTCCACATTCTCTGATGAAGCTGTTTTGTTTGTCAGATGGAAAATAATCCGTTTCAATGTTGAAGTTTAAAGAAAGTAGACACTATTTATGCCCAGCAGAGGCGATAAAGAAGAACTAATAGATGCAGAATGCTGAAATGAGTCTATCAGAAGTGCCTGCCTGCAGTATTACATTTGCTTTCTTAAATTCCTTTTTTTTAAAAAAATGCACATTAGGTTATGTTAACTGTTAATAGATATGTAGCTTCATATTTTCTGATCCATTTGTCTGAGCAGGTATAATTCACCTGTAAGAATTAGATGTGAAACATTTTTCAAAGTATAAATGAATGTGGATCTCCGGTTTCCCACCCCAAAGAGGAAAAAAACATAGCGAGACAAACCCACAGAGAATACCTCAAGCCCTGGTATCTCTTAAAATAACAGATGAAAAAAGAAATTTGAAAGCAAAACGAAGAAATAAAGAAGCATCAGCAGCTCAAACCCCCTAGGTATTATACCTTCCAGTGTGCACCATCTGACTGACACACTTCTCCATATGCTGAGGAGGAGAAAGAACTATTCCCAGCCAACCCACAATTATGCCTTCATTATTTCTTTTTAATCTCCTCAGAGTTCCCATAGGGCCTCATATTTGGTTAGATGAATGTCCCTGCAACAGACCAGCTTAAAAATCTCTGTGAGTCTAGAAGGGAACTTTCATGTTACGTTTAGTGCAAATTTGGTCCTCAGCTATTTTTATCTTCCCGTTACTCTCCTTGTTGTTCCTTCATTAAATAAATTATTTTCAGGACTACTTTCAGTCTTATGGAGGTAAAAGTCTTGCTAGGAGGGAGTAGGGTAAGAGCTGTTTTACTGAGAGTAACTTTTCCCCGTTGCACGATGGTGATTTTAGATGTATTTATTTTAGAGTTGTGTGTGGTGTTTTTTGGTGGTTGTTGTTTTTTGTTTATTTTATTTTTTTTTTTGTAGATGAAGTGATTTTTAGATGTAAAGAAGGATCAGGACCACTTAGGCCATTCAGTATGAAAAACCCTCTAAATTTCACTAAATTCCATTGTAAGCCCTAGTGGGTCCTACCAGTTGCATCAAATGTACTTGTGTATTTCATACCCCCTTCCCTGCAGGTCTAACTGAGATAAAACTTTGCAAACAAAGATAAGTATTTCTGCCTACCTATTCTGGGTGCAAAGTTATTTTGCTTGAGGGCCCGAAGTGTAAGCAGTATAGTATTAATATGGTGAAATTGCTACAATTATGTCGTACTCCTACATTACCTTTGATGTGATATTTTTGCAAATTGTTCTGTGCAGAATTATTTTGCGATGCTTATATTGTAAATGTCATTTTGTGACGAGATGCTTTGAGATGTATATAATGACTTAGAATAAAGTTTATGGAAGAATCATAAATAAGAGATTAAAATCTTACATATTGTAATATTGGTTTTGCATCATTTTTCTGTACCACCTGTCCTAGCTTCCTTGTCTTTGAGCATTATCTTTCTTTTGTGCTGTGGAGGGTTTCTTAGTGAATTCTCTGTGAAAAGAAGGTGATAGAAAGGCAAGGCTGGGTCTCATACCATTGCACAGCCTCTACTTTTATGTGTTCATGATGACGTTTTTGTGTGCTGAGTTGTTTGGTAAAATACTCAATTCTTCCGTTGACTCCAGCAGGTATCCTTCCCTTAAGTCCATCAGCCTGCCTCTTGATCTCATCTTCTGCCAAGTTTCTAGCAAAACCCAGTTGGAATAGTAGCTTTTCTGTGGGGGCCGAGGAAATCAATTAATAACCCTTTACCTTAAGCTAATAAAACTGTAAGGTTACATCTTTGTCACTATAGACTCCTGATAAATTTGAATGAAGTGATTGCTTAAAGCATAAATCTCTGAAGGTTCTCAGCAGGTCCAGGAGAGTTATCTTACTCCCTATTGTATTTAATATCAAAGAAAAAATGTAGGGAATGGATTCCCCAAAGGACGGTTTGAATCAAGAAATGCAAAAGCCAGAAGTGCACTGAAATGCATGCAGTATTAACTGGAATAAACGTGTGTGATGAAGAAAAGAAGAGCAGCAATTACAGTACATTGAAAAGACCACATTTTTGCATTTCCAGAAATTTAAAGAAAGAAGAAAACGTTTGTGGTTATGTTGCTAACTGGAAGCAGGAAAGCATCACGACTCTGAAGCAGGGTCAGACACAACCTTTTACTGTGGCTTGTGGATGAAGGCTGCAGAAATACACTTAATGGGCTGAGAAGGAGGGTGTTGAAAATAGATCCATGAATGATAATTTGAAAAATAAGTTGCCAGTCCCAATAGCATTCCTAAACCCACATCTTAGAAAGCATTTATGCTATTTTTGGAATATAATGAAGTCCATCAAAAAGTGCAATAGTTTTTAAATGCAATAAAATAAAAATCAGGTTTGCAATTATAATCTGGTTAAGATATCCAAAAAGTTGGGGGAGGAGGAACTCTTTCTGAGACAGTTTCTAATGGCTTCTGTAATGGAAGTAGTCAGGAGCTATGGTAATCTTCATGTTTCAGTGAGAACAATTATCTTAGGGAAGGTGTTTTACTGGGATGGCTGTTGGTTAAAAAATTTTTAATTTAAGATTCTCTTCCCTTTAATTCTGTTAGAACTATAACTTTAAGTATCTAAAGGACATCTTGTTGAGTTAGATACATGCTGAAAGAATTAAAGACAGGTCAATAAAATCAAGATGTATTTACTAGACCATAAAACTATTCCAAACATGGCATGGTATGCTGTTGGAGAAGAAGAAATCGAGCTCAGTGGGATCAGAGAACTCACCTTTCCCCATCGCCCATCTCAGATCATTGCATCATGAAGCACAGCCTTTGGGGGAGCCTTGCCTAACTTTTTTTTTCCCAGGGCTTGGGAGGTCATATGGTTCAATTTGTGTGTTGGATTTGGGTGCAGACCTTAAGCATTAATTTTATGATATTGATGCAGCTGGGTGGAACTTGTTACAGCACAAGAGGGTTCTGGTGCACTTTTCTCTGAAGAAAATCAAGAAAAACAAGTGGGAGTAGGAGGCAGCTTCACCGTGAGTGTTCTGCCTATGACATCTTTGCACCTCTTCCTGTCCTTGTGACCTCCTGTTGCTCATCCAAGCCAACGTGCAGATGAACTTCTGGTGCAGACTGCTGCAGGCTGATGTGAGTTGTGAGTAAAAGTTTTGGTTTGGAATGAGCATGAAAAAGAGCAGGAAATTAGCCAGGCTAAAGAATTACTGGATATGGCTGGGCTGGAAGGAAGGGTGTTGTTTTATGCTTGTAAACTCTTTTTAGAAGGCCATTTAAAATGTGTGTCAGGATACCCAAGAGATCTGGCTTGCTGCTATCTCCAGTTGCCTTTTGAAGATGAGAATGTGAATACTAATATTGTCATTGTTCCTGTGATCATGCTGGGTATGACCATCACTCGTGGGTTTTTCTGAGTGATGGAAGCCTTTGGAAAGCAGGACGTGGATAAATAGCATGCCTTGTGCACTTCAGTGCACGTGAATTTTCTGCACCCTTCCCCCACTTTTCTTTTTGTTGTTGTTAATCCAGTGATAACTTCTCCTGCAAGTTCATTCCTACCCCTAGGCTCAGTCTCTTAAGGACATACTGTGAACTGATGCTTAATTAACCACCTGCCTCCCCAATAAGATCTTCCTCCACTATGATCCTGAAGGGGCTGTTGGTGTAAGAAAACCCAGATTTGTTATTACAGTCACTCATTTTATATTGCTTCTGCATGCTTCGTGCTATAGCAGGCAGGAGGGTGGATGGCATCTCAGTCACATTATTTGGGTTCCCATTTTGCTAAGATATATGTTAGAGATGAAGTTCAGGACTTTGAACGAATTAAATCAGATGAATCCTGTCAGTAAAATCAAATCAACTCATTTTTATTTTTATTTTTTTTTTGCTTTGTTGTGAAGTAAAATTAGTTGAAGATTTAAAAGTCAAGGGATCAACCAGTAAGCCACGATTTGCGGACTTTAAACCCGAACTCTTAGCTTCTGGTGTAACTCAAGCAATCCTCGGTTTGTTTAAAGCTGAAGCGCTTGGAATTAAAGAGCGGCAGCAAAATTAAGTTTTCAAACCTGATGATGGAACAGATTTAATGAAAATTCTATTTGAAATTGTGCTGTGAGGGTGATATTATGTACCCGTACTGAGTGCCAAGTTGTGTGCCTGTGTATTAGGCAGAATATGTAATCTTGCGTGGTTGAATTTTCAGCCGTGGATATCACTCAGCGTAAGGAAATGAACACATACGAATAATGTTCACAGATAATGGTGCTAGTTTTTCAGCCTAAATACCTTGGAATCTACAAAGACAGTTCATAGACAAAGGGGACACCAGTAAAATTCACTGCAATAGATTTCTCCATTCATAATGACAGGAACATCTCTCTCAATATTACTTAGCTAATGAAGGAATAGATCTGCTGTGAAGTTCCTAGGAGGCTCATTTTCTTGAGTACAGTAGTAAAAGTTAGCTGATGAATGACCTAAACTGCTTAATGTTTCTACTTATAACTTCTGAGCAGCAAGGCGTATCTAGGAGAGTACTGAAGGAGTTATCCTCAGGAGGCCCCAGTGTCCTTGTAGGTTGTCAGAGTCAATGAGCCAGGTTTATTTCAAATGGCTCCTTAAATGAACATTTATTTTGTGCCAGTAACACGTTTTTGATTAACAGCTCCTTTTGACTAATTTGCTTCCCAAAACAGCCCAATAAAGGACTCGTTTAAAACATAATTAAAAGCATGTTATTGCTAGTAGTTAATACTGATTAAAACAGGCATTAAGACAATTATCGTTGAAGGAAAGTAAGCACCCCGTAGTTAGTATAGAATCCATTCTTACCGTTTTTATGCGTTGCATACAGGAATGGGCTGCCTGCCAAATTTATGGAACTTCTTTTTTGGCACATAATTGTAACAAAGTTTGATTCCAATTAATTTTTTAATGGTCAAGCAATATGGCAATACTTCTACTAGATATTTGGTTCTTTTTTTAAGAATGCACTCTTATTTGCGACAACTTAAAGTGAATCTCAGATCCTGCCTGCTCACCACTCTGACTGATAAGAACAGTCAGGGTTATTATGCCTTTTACTAATACTTAAAAGAGTGTGAATCCTGAACTGGAGTGCAGTTTTCTGGAATGAGTAGTTCAACTGATACACTCTAAAACAACAACAACAACAAAAAAAGCATCAGCTGAACATTGACAGAGTGGTGGTTATTGTAAGTGCAGAAGCCAACCTGAAAATGTTAAGCTTTTAATGCATATTTTTGATAGTTGAATACACAGCATCTTAAGTGATCCTGAATTCTCCAAAGGATACATATAGAAATATTATACTCTTATTATTAAAAATAGAATATATTCCATGAGAGTGAAAGATAAAGGAAAATTGTTTTGGAGATCAGGACTCTGTTTAGGAACCATTAGCTTCCTTGCTGTTGCTGTAGAGAAACACAAAAATATTTTATACTACTTCTAATCCTTATGTAGAAGTTCAGTTTGTTACTTAGCATGTGTATCTCTGTTCTGAATATCTTGATGTATTGATTTCTCAGCTGCAGTTTACATTATGCTATTGCAATTTGTAGCAAAAAAGAAAAAAGTATGTCCATTCCAATACATTTTAATTTAACAAATCATTAAGAATGAATAAAGACTTCCGAGGTTATTTTTAAGTTAATTCATCTGCAGTTGAAGATTTTGAAGCGTTTTAACTCAGGATTTGCTTTCAGTGTTTTTTCTCCCTCACCTCAGTACAGCTGTTCTAATTTCCAAAC
This sequence comes from Tympanuchus pallidicinctus, assembly GCF_026119805.1. Classification (NCBI taxonomy): domain Eukaryota; kingdom Metazoa; phylum Chordata; class Aves; order Galliformes; family Phasianidae; genus Tympanuchus; species Tympanuchus pallidicinctus. The sequence goes on from NW_026294669.1 coordinate 2,775,417, forward strand.
ATGTATTTTGTTACGTTGGCTTTATTTTTGTTTTAAAAACAAACAGCAACAACAAAAAACCCACCGCCACTCCCAAACTTCCGTATGCTAAAGACTTTTTAGCTCAGATCTTTATGCCATCGGCTGTATGTAGCAGGAGGGAGCTCCTACACAGCACTTGGATGAGGAGGAGGACCTGTCAAGAGGTTCTCTAGGGCCAGGCTGAGATTTCAAGTTAAAAGCTGTGTGGTGTGGTGGGATCAAGATATGATCAGTCTGGTGGACTTCCAAGTCAGGAGCATTATTTGCTGCTGTTGATATCTGTAGAAACCTGTCTATGAAAGCAACGCTCCTACTTGAGTGGGCTGTGGTGGGTTGAATGAACACCAGGACTGAGCTTGTGACAGCATTGCCCATGACAGGTGTCAATAATAACCATTACATGCTGTGCTGGTACTGAGCATAGCAGGAGTTCCTAGAAACATGGAGCAACTCCTGAGCTTCATGTCTGCTGACAGCAGCCTGTAATATCTCCCCTCTTCAAAATGGATCTTGCCTTCACTGCTGGACTGCAGAGATGAACATGGGAATGTGAGTTTGCCTTCCCTTTGGTCTTAAAACTTCGGAGTAGTAAGTCTGACTGTGAAGTGTGGGGCCCTCAGTTTATAAGCTTGAGGAAGTCCTCCCTGAAATCAGTCCAGATAAAAATGAAAAACACTTGATGCTCAGCAGAACCTTAGTGACCTCCTTGGGTGTGGGTTAGGTCTGTGATCTGGGTGGAAAGCCAGAGTGCTCTCTACTGAAGAGAAAAAAGTGAAAATTATAACATTACATACAATTATTATTTTTTTTTTTTCCCATCAGTTATTCTTCTGAAAATATCAGATGTGTACGTAAATCTCTCAGGGGAACTAACATGTTTCTCAGTTTATCTGTTTTAATTAAGCTGTTAGTGAATTCTTGATTCTTGGGTGTAAAGAGAGGCAAAGAAATCATCTGAAATTATTCAGTTACTGTTGTTTAATGGATCTTTAACAATTACAGAACGAAAAGCAACAAAAATAAATAATACAGTTGTTAAAACTAATAATGTAACAAAGGTAAAAAGACATCCCTGTAGGTTAGAAGAAGTATTCAACAATTCTGCAATCAAAGACTAGCCAGCTTTCTTCTTGTTTTCCCCCTAGATGGATTGGCTATTAATAAGATGTTTGCCAGGACATCTGAGGAGTGGGGAGGAACAGGGGGCAGGAAGGTAGCTGGAAAAAAATGAGCTGAGACTTTGAAAATGTAGCAAATATGTGATGGAAGTTGGACTCAGTCATAGACTAGAGGCAGAATTTTTTATTTTTATTTATTTATTTTTTTTTTTTTTTTATGGTGATTTGGAAACAGGAGGTTATTGAAGTCCATGAAAATGCTGGTGGTGACAGAAGAGGTGAGGAAGGAAAAGGAGTGGTGTGATCAAAGTGGTCACCGCTTAAGGAATGTTGCTGCAGCATTCTGTAACACAAATACTGTTTCTCAAGTGCTGAGAAAATTATATTCCTGGTACAGAGGTACAAAATGATGGTGTCCTTGGGGAATGCTCCTATACCAAAAAACTGTCATTTAGATGAGACTTATAGGAAAATGCACGCAGGATTTAAGGCAAGCCTCACTGGAAGTAAGAACTGGAACTCAAGCCATACCTAAGTGGTATGTGCTAATGTTGTCCACATTAAACAAAAAGATGATGGCAGTGATGCAGTATTTGTGCAGGGATGGTGATGTTCATAAGGATTTCAGCAGGAGACGCTGGTCTGCACTCCCAGAGGGAAGGGGTAACACATACAGATGACTGCATGTTTCTGGTCCTGACTGATAACCCAAAGACATATTTTGAGATTTTGGGGTGGGATGGTTCTGGCAGATTGCAGAGATGAAAGGATTTCTGTAGGTTTAAGAGACAAATGCAGAGAGCAGTGAGGCGTGGAAAGCACCGGGCAGGTCCCAAGGCAGGGAGGATTCTTGTAGGAAAGAGAGAATTAGGCAAAATTTCCTGCAAGTGACTGAGTCAGATAAATTAAAGCCCACAAGCAAGGATCAGTGTGCAAGGGCACGGGCAGAAAGTTGTGCAGAAGCCTCCCTACTTCAGCCCGCCCTCCCCAGTCACTTTGAGCTTCCTCTATTTGAAAGTTAAATTTCTAATTTTATTCAAATAAAGCCTGGCTTTCTCGCTTTAAAAGCCTTTTAGTCTTTGGGGATCTCACTGTAGGTGATGGTTTCAGCAGATCCACTTCAAAGCTTTGGCGGATTCAGTGTCCTATCATAGCAGATACTAATTAGTGAAGCTGTGGGCCAAATTCCTGTGGGATATAACCCAACAGATACAATAGTATTGTGCTGGAATTAATCCAATAAGCCAAAACTGTAAACCTGCATGTGCTGAAGTCAATGGCAAATTTCCAGTCAATTCCAGTAAACACAGGGATTGGGACTTAAGAGATTGGAAAATCCAGTGCATATTCTAGAATTGCAAATTAAAAGGTGTAGAGTTCTTTTGTATGATGAAAAAACATTTTCTTAATGTACTGTATTATAATAAGTGTGAAATGGCAGTATTGATGATAATCCATCTTCAAGTTCACTCCACATTAAGGAAAATGGGACGTATAATGTGTATATCTAAATGTATAAAGGGGATATTTCTTATTTGTACATAGAAAAGTGGAAGGGAATATATGAAATAAAACAGTAAACTGAGTTGGAAAGAAAGGTGCACAGCAGAAAAAAACTTCATTCACGGTTTTAGTGTATAGTTTTATTGCTGATGTCAGATATATTTAGTATTTGCTAATCTGTTATAAGTGAAAATGAAGCATACCTATCTTAAGACTTGCTAATCAGAAATGGTAAGCTCTTAAAGTATATGTTGTGATACTTTCACTTCCTAACCTCTCAGAAAGCCTTTGCATATCAAAATGTTTGAGACGTTTTCCTTACTGTGGCAAGCCTTCTTCTCAGTTCTGCAAAGGCTAATAAGGCTATGGCTTTGTTGATATGTTTTAGAAAGAGAGTATATTTGGAAGGAAAAATTGGATGCTGAGCTTTTGTTGTGATAGCTCTAAGACTCTATTTTGGCTTAGACTTCTAAGACTCCATTTGAAGAAGGAAAAAAGGAGAGAAACCAGCAGAAATGATTCAGGTGTCAAACAAAAATCTCTTCCAAGAATAAGATTTATTTCACTCTGTAACCCCTTGCCAGAAGTTTCTGTCTTTGGGAAATGAAAATTTCTGTCTTGGTGGTATTAGTAAAGCAAAACCAGCTGAGCACATTCAAACAATGGACAGAGTATGTCTCTGCTAATTTGGAATTTTCTGGCTTCTGTCACTGAATGTCACAACCATAATTACTATCTAAACATAGAGGTGAACTGCGAAACAGAAATGAAACTTGAGCTGAGAAATGCTGTATGACATAAAAGTTCCCAGTAAGTCATGCAAATCGTCAGCATGGTTGCACGTTGCAGTATAACCCTGTCTGATGTTGTGTCTGCCATCTGAAATGAGCTTGGTGTCATGAGAAGATCCCCATGAAATATTTATGTATCAGTGCAAAATGAGTCGCTATGGTGTTTGCTGTAGAATTTGGGTGCTTAGTGAGACTATGTGGTGATTCGCTTTCTCGGTGGAGGCCCTGATAGCCTGGCCCTCACCTGAGGGTCTGGTTAAAATTGCTGTTTAAATTGTTACAGGGTTGTTAGAAATGATACTTGTGCTGTAAGATTCAGTATTTTAGTATTAACTCCCTCCCTCTCCTTGGGAGGGAGAAAGAAATGGTGCACGTAGATGCTCATTTCATTACTGGGAAACATTACCTGCATTGATTGATAAGCTGTTGTTATGACTGTATATGCAGGTGTCAGATGTGTTTTTCACAATTCTTATATCCAGGGAGAAGCCATTCACATGACCATCCTTAGGAATACCCTTTTATTTTATCTGGTCAATCTTTTTTGAGGTTTTTTTTTTTTAAGATGTTGTTAAAGAGAATCCTGAATATTTGTTACGGGAGGCAATCTGTTATTGAGTCACTGCTGCTCACACGCTCTGGTCTCTGTTGTATTTTTTTTTTCCCTCTGGAACAAACTAAACAGACTTTGGCAAAACAGGATCTTATAACATCAAACTGTACTAAAGACAGATTTCCACAAAGTGCTTGCACAGCACAGAAAGTTTAAGTGCTGGCACCCAGACAGGTTTGTGTGGTACAGAAGAATTCTTATATTTGAATGTTTCTATCTTACAAGCCTTTGGATGTCAAACTTTAAGTGGAATTGACTGTTTATCCCAGTTGATTTTGACTAGTGACGCCTTCCAGGTTGGAGGGCGCTCACTTCACTCTGTTTCCCATCAGCACTCCTTGACTATCAGCATGTGGTGCCAATTTGTTCCTTCTGTACAGAGAAGAAAAGAAGTTTGGATTTAATTTTAAGCCTTGACACAAGGTTTAATTTGCTAAAAAGGGGAGCTGTGCCATTGTAAATCTTGGAGGAGACACCAAGGTTGCAAAAATTGTCAGCCCAATCTGTTTTAAGCACCATTTCAGTCATTCCATTAAAGGAACAATATTCCCTTTTGCAGCTTGTTCAGCTTTATCAAAGCACACCAGTCCGTGTGTAGCTGCCCAGTGTACCTTTTCTTGCTTTCTGGTCAGGTTTTTATGATAAGAGGAAATTTATGTGCTGAAAATGATTTATCAATACATTAGGGGAAGGAAAAAAATTATTTGGTTTCAGGTGACTACACACCAAAGTACAGTAGTTCATGAATTTGCCAAGAAGAGTCGTAAAGAGAATAAAAAGTGTTCCTATTAACATCTTCCCAAAGTTGCAGAAATAAGTGCAGTGTGGCTCAATCATTACTGTTTTAAGAAGAAGACTGGTAGAGCATAATTGAGGTGCTTACACAAAGCTAAGTATTTGTGTTAAGTCAGACTACACTTAAATTTAAAGATTAGCTGGCCCTATGATTCTGGTGTCTGCTAGGATGGTGTACGTGGTCCCTCTTCCTTCACCCTTCTATTAGATAGAAGAAAAGAGGGTTTAGCACAATGAGAACATGAACTTGTTCATTGACTTTGGTAGAGTTAGGGTTTCAGCCTCTGTCCTAATTCTTTATAAATGTTTTCTTATCCATGATGATGTTATCTGGGAGGGGCAGTATGATGTGATGGGATTTGGTAAATATGTATTTTTTTTTTTTTAGTTAGGTTTAAAAAAAAAAAAAAAAGCATCCCATCACTGTTTAAAACTCAGACATGTCAAAGTATTGCAGGAAAGCTCTGATACGCTAATGCATTGTGAGGCTATAGGGTATCTTGGTTTAGTCCCTGCTTATTTATTTATTTATTAAGGAATGGATGTCTGACCCAATAGTGCATTTATGCTCATCTGTCATGTAAGTCCTTTCTATTTCTTGGATTAAGTGCTGCAGGCCTAATAAATCATAGCTGCTCTGTTTGGCACCATTCCAGGCTGTGCTGTCAATCTGGGCTGTGTCCATGTGTAACGTTTTAACGTTGAATTCTGCAAAGCAGCAACTTTCTGTTAACTTTGTGTTATGACGGACTGGCTTAGCTGGTGGAATAGTTTCCCTTTTTCCACATACCATGGGCAATTAATATGGGGATTTTAATACCTTAAAAAGAAAGTTGTTTTAATTACAGTGCAAGGTTTTGTTTTTTTTTTTTTTTTTTAAATTTTATTTTTATTTTTTATTCTAAAACATAAGGATTTTGCTATCTTGCTCATTCTATGTCTTATGGTGAAGAAAGTTTTCACTCCTTTTGGTAGGAGGAAAATAATCCCAACAAACCCTAAAACCTCTTTTGCTATTTTAAACTTAACTATTATTTCTAAGCCACATATCTTGTGTTATTAACATGTGTTTCCTCTGATGTGGTTGACTGAGTGGATAGAAGCACAGAATCACAGAATTGTAGGGGTTGGGAGGGACCTCCAGAGATCATCGAGTTCAACCCCCCTGCCAAAGCAGGTTCCCTACAGCAGGTCGCACAGGTAGGCATCCAGGCAGGTCTTGAACATCTCCAGAGAAGGAGACTCCACCACCTCCCTGGGCAGCCTGTTTCAGTGCTCCATCACCCTCACTATGAAGAAGTTCTTGCGCACATTTGTGTGGAACTTCCTATATAGAAGATAGATGTATTTATTCTCAAGTGTTTTTTGGTATTAAACAGAACTCTGATATAGTATTAAGGAAAGAACGGGGAACCAGAGATGTGCCATGAAGAGGGCCATTCATCATAGATACATCATAGATTAGGTGTGCAGAACTGGAACAAGCCAGGACTTGGTTCGATGTTTCTCAGGTTTGCTGAGCTCAAGAAGCTTTACCTTTTGCTAGAAGGGGAGGGGAATATTGGTCTGTGACGCTTGTCGTGTGTCTGATCCAGATTACAAACATTTATAGAGCATCGGTCTTGGTTTTTTACTGGAAGTTGTTTATCCTGTTTATCTGTGCACAGCATCTTATCAGCTCCATCTCCCAGATGCTATTCTCTTGGCATTTATAACAGGATAGCTCTTCCTTCTGAAAGTGAAGGAAGAGCGTGGTTGGATGGGTTTCTGCAGCTTATCTGGGTACTATTTTTACTTCACTGTAACCAGGGAAAATATCCATTTAGCCATTCTGCTGATCTCAGGCAAAAATGCTGTTTTCAGAGTTGCTACATATCACAATAACTGATGTACGTTTGATGGACTTGTGGGGATAACGTTTTAAAGATCATTTTCAAATAGTGTGTCACTTCTAAAAGTTAATTTATGAATTTATGTTGCGTTCCACTCAAGAAGCTAGATACTACAGAAGAGTTTGCTTAGCCCCCCATTCACTGTTCTTATTTCCAGAGCTCAGTTTGTACTGTGAAATTCTTCAGTTATGCCTGTGAGTAGTGGTTTTTTTGTTGTACGTATTTTGCATGTGGTGACCACAATGTTGATTTTTATCATGTAGATTTTGTGAGCCTGTAGGTTGTGGAGACCATCCTTGGCTTTAATGAACCCCAGATTGGCTCCTGACCACCACGTTCCAACATTGTGACCACAGGGACTGGAGTCAAAATCTGGTTGGATCCCTGCTTTGCTCACCTCCCTCTGTCGTGCTGCTAGCACAAAAGCAGTCAGAAGCCATGTTTCTCCTAACAGAAGAGAGAATCTTTAAGATGTTGCTGTACTATTTGCCTAATAGAATGGCTTAGACTGGAAGAGAACTTAAAGATCATTGACCTCCAACCCCCTGCTGTGGGCTTCTTGTCCTCTACCAGCTCAGGCTGCCCAGGCCTTGGGCACCTCCAGGGATGGAATATTCACAACTGTCTGCCCATGCCAGGGCCTCACGACCCAGTAAAGAATTTGTTCATAACATCTAATCTAAATTTCCCCTCTTAGATCCAATCTTTCCATTTAGGGCAAGACAAGTACTCTGTCTGGGACTAATAGGAGTTGCTAGGTCTTGTGATGAAGCACGACATTGTTTACCTGCAACAAACACAAACAGAGTGAGAAATCTTCTCTTGTGACTATCGGGAATGTTTTGGGCATCCTCTGCTGGTCCCCGCAGATGAGCAGCATTTGTAGGCATGCAGTGTTTGTGCAATTAATCAAGCGCGTTCTGAAGCCAGCGTAATTTGGAAAGATGACCATTTATAGAAGATTTGTTGTTCGCTGACCGTAGTTACAATTATCTGGGAGAACAAATAGGTCAGATTTATTTAATTTGCTTTTTTTGGTAAAAGCACTATATTTTGTTAAAATTGGCTAGGAAAAAGATTTGTTTCCATGTGGGTGTGTATTTCAGCACTGTGGAAAAATGGTTATTTCATAAGCTTGAACATCAATCTTTGGATTTACACAAATTTTAAATTATATTCCTAAGAGTTTATAACGGGAGCCAAGAGTTATTTTCTGGTTATTAATCTTTCTCCCCTATCCAAAAACATCCCCAAACTTTGTTTAGCTGTACAGTCTCTTCAGACTGTTGATAGTACTGTACTGGGGCTGAGAATGTTTCAGTTTATGTAACCAGTCTCTCTGTTTAAATTTCAATGACAGATCTTTTCATTTTGTTTACAGCCAAATAACAATGCAAACATGTCATGGTACAGCCGTAGACATGGTGTGCGGTCATTGAGAAGGGCATTCACCAAATTGATTTCTTGGTCTTATCCTCTTAAAACTTATTAAAAGCATTTCATTGTTATGTGCGGCTATTAGTGAGCAAAAATAAGCTTTCCTTATTTACATAAGGATGATAGCTAGTCACTACGTCTTCTCAGTTATTAGTTGTTTGGTTAATCAGAAAGCTGTGTTATTACAGCATTTTTGTAGATTGCAGTTAAGCAGAAAAATCACACATGGCATAATGGTGAAATGTTTTACAGCAAACCCACATACTAATCTAAAATCATATCTTTAATCTGTTTACATCATTGCAATATTTAAGTTGTTTGCATGGATTTGATTATAAACTTTTACGTAGACATATTCATGTTGTAGTATTTTGTAATACAAACGTCAATGTTGAGGCAGCTTTCTGAGCATAATTAATGCTAAATTGCAATTTGAAAGTGAATTCATCTAGGCACTTCTGAGCTTTCCATCTGGTCCTTATCATGCAAAGATGTACAGTCAGCAGCGTTAGACCGAGTTTCAAGATTCTTGCCCAACCTCTTTATGCGCAGAAGACTTGCTTTTTATCCTTGATGAGGTTTTCTAACCTTCTCTGCAGCCCCATTCTGTCCTCCCAGGAAAGTGCTGCAAGCTTTATTCCTTTTCTCCTGACCTTTTAAAACAGATTTTTGAGGTAATCAGGGATTGATGGTATCTATTCAAATCTGAGCTTAGACTCCATCTTTGACAGCTGTTAATCATCACATTGTAAAACCATGTCCCTAAATTTATCAGCCTGCATCCTGAAACTCCTTGTTTCCTTCCACTTCCCTAGCATTTGTGTAGCGCAATGAGTGCTGTGCAGGAATGATGTTCCTCTCATGCTTAGGTACTTCTGGTTTCTAGCCCAAACCCACTGCCAGCGGCGTGTTGCCCATCTCTATCTGTGCTTACATTACCTTCCTCTTTTAACACATCTCCATTTACCTATCTGCTATCCTGAGCTGTCATGTTCCTCATATGCTACTGCTTTGCCTATTAATGTCCCAGGTTGAACTTGTTCTGTGTTTAATTGCACTTGTATTGATCTGGTCCCCAGCATTGTATTATACTACTTAGGAAATATTATTACCTTTCTCTGTATAGATGGTGTCTGTTACCTTTTGTAACAGCAGAGTTCTTTACCACGCTCCTACCTTTTTTTAGAAAGTTATAAATGAAAAATCTAATGGTTAAAAAAAACTTAAGGAACTTTCTCAGTACTTTCTCTCCAAACCAAGAGCATAGCACTGAGGTTGATACTTCGTTATTTTCATTCCCTTTTCTGTTTTCTGTCTCATTTCACTTCCTTCAACTTGAGTTTCTCATTGATCTCTTTGTTTATGAGAGATTTCCATGGTTTTAACAGGATGACAATCACTGTCTTGCAAAAACAGTTACAAGTTACTGCTCTTTCCTTGTTCAGAAACCCAAAGAACGCAGGGCTAGCATATGTTCCTCAGATTTCTATTTTCTTATATATGTATTTTTCTTGTTTGTTTTTCCACTTTAGAATTTTTTCTATATGAAATTCAATGACTAAAATACATTTGTTCAGGACTTCTGGATGTCTGAAGGCTGGAGAAGAGCCATAGATCAAAAGGGCCAGTGGATGTCTGGGCATCCTAGAAATACCATCTGCAGAGAGTAAGTGCAGCAAGGCTTGTGTTTCCAGGAAGTGCCCAACCTGCTGCTCAAGCAATGCCTGCATTGTTGGGGTATGCTGAGTGAATCAGGCTCTTCCTGGAAGCATTAGACTTACTGTCCATGTACAGCTGATTATAGGCACACAGACTCCTTGTTGAGGGAAATACCAGATGAATTGTGTAGCAGCAATTGATCACTTCTCCCTACGTGCATGTTCTAGAAAGAAAAAAAGCAACAAAATTGTATTCCCATTTGTGGTTTCGAGATGTTGATGGGAACGAGTAGCCCCAAATAGGGAGAGAGTATTTAAATTGCATCTGCTTGATAAACTAAAACATATGTGTATCATCTGCCTGGTTTGTTTTCTTCTATGAAACTTTTGTCTGCTCTTCCTTGATATTCAATTTCCTCAGGACCCACACTGGGTTACAGCTTCAAAGCAGTTCCTGCAGAGCTGGGTGTTAGCAGTGTATTCGTGACTGTGGATAATGAGCTTTGAAATGGAGGTGGGTGCATGGGAACCATTTTAACATTACTGAGTATAGTATTTTGTCTAGTAGTATAGTATATTTTGTCAGTAGCAATTATCACAAAGGTGATGCATATAGTCTAATGATGAGATGAAGTGTGAGACAGTCCTGTGGAGGTGGCAGAAAGAGCAAAAATTCATTCAGATGGCAAAAAAAAAAAAGTCACGTCTCCAGACAACATCATCAAATCCATTTGGCTACTGGACACCAGCTGCTTATGGCCGTGCATCACTGCTAAAAATGTTGTAAAGAAGCCAAAAAATGTTTTAAGTGAACTTGAAGGACTTGCAGGAAGAATATGGCAAAAGTTTTAAATAAAACACCCAGGAAACAAACTTCTTGGATTTCCAAGAAGCATAATTCTTCTTTGGAAAGAAGAGATAGATGCACCCCATACTCCTGAACAAACACACTCGAAGTGCTAGTGACTAAGGGATTAATTCTTCCCTTGTGTTAAAAATAGGATCAAGTACCCCAGATCTCAGCTACATTAACTACTTAGCACCTGAGGATGTTTCATAGAGGGTTATTGCTAAGAGGAGAATGCACAGCAGAGCTATCTAGCAAAGAGAAATCCCATTCACACGCCTGAGGAAACTACGGGCAATGTCTCCAAAGGAAACTTCTCAAAGCCATGGAAAGAAAACAGAAGTGGTGAATCATGCCATGCAATGTGAAGAATTTAGAAAGCACACTAAGAAGTTCCATATCAATGCATTTTCTTAAATATATTCAACAAAAGGTCTATTTCCCTTCAACTTAAATTTCAGCTTTCTCTCCCTTCTGCTTTTTTAGCGGTAGAACAGTTCCCAAAAACTTGCAGAGTTATAGCTTTTAGTGTAAAATCCCTGGATTGCTTGCTTTTTATTTTCCTGCTTCTCAATAGGTTTAGAGAGAATTTTAAAGTTATAGCCTAAAAAGTGAATATTAAAAGAAAGAGATTATAAAAGCAATTGTAGAGAAGTTTGGGAACTCATAACTTGTAACTCCTGATACAGCTGCAGCAGAACTGCGGATGTGAGCATCGTTCTGTTCTCCCACAGTGCTCTGCAGTGAGAAGAAATAGCCTATTGAGTCTTTGATTTCTCACCCATTGAATCTTTGGTTTCTTATCCGTGCTTTGCTGTTTCATCAGTACAAAACAGGTTGTCAATAGTGAAGGTGGAAGGAAGAAATTCAAACAGCCAGGCTCCACGAACAAACATTTTCTCCTTGAACCAAGTACTTAAACTCCTTCTCTGATTAAATTTTCTTAAGCTCCAATTAAGATTTATTGAACCTCACTTATATGGAAGTGTAAGCCAGTTAAAGGAGTGAAACACTTTGGGATTCGTAGCTTCATCTGATTCCTTAAGAAAACTTTCATGATTGGCCATTGGGCTGGAGTTACTTGGAGCGGGCTGATATGGGGAATGCTCAGCTCCAATTTGGACATCTTCCTACTCCTTGTCAGTGCTCACTGTTACAGCTTACTAATGTTTGGAGGTTTGTAGTAAATTACTGTGTAAGTTTCTGTGGGCCTGGCTTATATGTAGCTCAGAATAGATAAGTCTAAGGTCATTCTTATCTTGAAACGTTGGAATTTTGTAATCATCTGCTCCCCCGGTACATTCTCAATCTTCAGATTTAAAGGCATATTTAAAAACAAGCAAGCAAAATCCCAATAATAAGGAGAGTCCTCAGTTGAGATGATTGTTTTTGTTGATGTTTTCTGTCATTTCTTTCCAGAATTTATTTAGTTTGGCTTTCACTTGTGGGTCAGATGAGATCTTTGAAAACAGTCGGATGTAGAATTATTAAATGATGAAATTTGTGACTAAGCCATATGTTTCCATATTGCAGTATTTTGTTTATTTGACTTGCAGAATAGAGCATCAATAGAACAGATAATTTATGAAACACTGTAGGAAAAAATATGCTTTTTTGTTTCCATAAGGTAAATTTTCTATATTCTGTGATTTTCATAAATATAGCGATGAACAGGATAAGCAAACAAACAAACAAAACAACTAGCATTGAAGGAAAGCTGTATTTTATCCTCTGGCTTTTTGTCTGTTACAATAAATTGGAATTTTCACTTCTATTCTGTCTTCTCAATCAAATGCTGTAACCTCTGATTGTGTCACTGAGCATTATACAGGGATTCTACAGATAAATTTGGACTATATTTTACAAACATTAAATAATTAGGAATGCAATACAGTTTAATAAAATGATTGTTGCAGAACAAATAGTATTCAGCCAACTCATGCAGAGCTGCCCTTACACCTTTCTGTAAGTAAATGGAGGATGAGAAGATGTGCAAAGAAGTTGCTCAGATAAAGCAAACACAGGGTTAAAATATATCCATATATGTACCTCTAGCAAGATGTCAAGTACACGGCTGCCTACATAGCCAGTGCTCCTTGGGTTGACCACACAGTGCAGCTGCCCTGCTCTTGAGATGAAGCACATCTGCTGCATGATGCTTTCAGTCTCTGCTGACCTGGGGCATGGGAACCTCAGTGCCTTTCCCAACCCAGGTCCCATTAGCATGATACAATTAGATTATTGAAGAATGCAATTGACAAAAGGCACATAGTATTTATAATTTGTGTTAGCAGTGAAGATTGCTTTAGACTGAAACTTCATGAGCTTGTCCTTGTGTCACTCGTTGCTCAATAGATCTGAAGAGGAAAAACAGCATATTACTTAGAAATAATTTCAAATAGTTGCAGGAACAATGATATTCGTTCTTCTATATCACTTCTATCTTTCAACTCCCTTCACTGATTTGTCTTTCCTCTTCTATTGATGTGCCATTTTAAACAGTATAAGCTGTGTAAACTGACTGCTTTTTCTTGCATGTGGAGCTCTGGCTAGAAGTTCACGGGTGGATTTTATTGGAATTGGAATCTGCAGTTTGTGACATTAAGTTATGCTGAAACTATATCTTTCATAAAACAGTCTCTTTCTCACCTGTACTTTTCTCAGTAGAATCTTTGAAAAATAAAAGCATGATTTGATATTATTTTAAAATAGTCTTATATGAGCTAATGACACTGCACTTCAGTGCAATATATTGTGTATCCCAAAGACATAATTTTGCTTTGTGATATTTTGAGTATTGGTTTTTCCCAAGCCAGACTTTTTGTTTTTAACCCTGTAGGAGAAGTACACTACTTTGACTACATACTCTCTTATATCTCATGAAATATCAAGTTTCTCCCACAGATGTTTTAGCTATAGCATTGCAATAAATGACTGCGTATGCAACAAACACGATCTGCAGTTTGAAACATTAATTGATGATTGTTTAAAAGCTTTTCATATCGTTTCACTAATTTAGAGTAGCGGTATGGTGTGGGATTACTGATGTATGCAAATACTGTGAATGTTTTTATGAGGAATTCTGGATTTTTTTTTCTCCCTTAACTATGTTAAGTATATGTGAAAAAGGTTCTTGTGTGAGGAGCACAGACCCCGGATGCAGACACGCTGCAGGACTGAGAAATAGGCTACAGTTCTGCTGAAGTTCTGTAAGGAAAAATGGGGTAGAGTAGGGTATCCTTGCATTACAGGATTGTTCCTGTTTCTCTCACATCTATAGCACTTCTGATTTTTCTTTGGTGGTTAAAACAGAGGCTGGGTGATCTGTATGCTCACTCCTTCGAGTGGTTAGGTAGAGTTGTCCAAGCTGGTCGTACAGATAAGATGGGTAACTAGATCTTAGCTAGGAGCTTCTGCTGCGATAAACATTTTGTTTCAGAGTTTCACTACAACAGTTACTTTTTTTATGCTATTGTAAGTCTGTGCAACAGACGCAATATTGGTAATCCATTTTCTTCTCTTTGTGTTCTGAAATAGGCACAGAAGGGGGGATTTCAGGGGCATATTTTTCTATTGTAATGCCATCTTGTAATGTAGATGAAGAGAATGCCAGCCTCATGCTTGCTCTGAGTGCCCTGCACTGCTCTTCTGTATCACTTCACCCTGTACTGCTTTCAAACAAATGCTGAAGGTATTCGATCCATCTCTGTCATTAGTACCACGGGTCACCAACAAATTAACAATGGGTTTATAGCACCTAAATGGTGCAATTTCTCCAAGTCCTAAACCCAGCTGTGCAGTGGAGCTGCTGAATATTCCACCAAAGACTTTTGCCCATTCCCTCTAGCAAAAAAAAAAAAAAACCAAACACTTTTAGAATTATAAAATATATGGGCCTATTTTTTCTTCCCTCCAATAGCAAAGTTTAACAAGACCAAGGCCTGCCAGACAAATTAAATAACTAAATAATGGGAAGAACTTGACGAAGTAGCAGTTTCAGGCTTCTTTAATTATCCATAGATGCCAAAAGGCACAACAAGGAGGAGATTCGTATCAACTATTTGACAGGTTTTTTTATTCTATAGTGATCCTGTCAGTGAAAGAAATTTAGTTATATAACTAAACTCTGTTCTCTGTACTCTGTGGAAATATAACTCTGTTATCGCTCTGCCGTCTCATTTATGTGTGCAGGTGACTGAGAAATGCACCTTCAGGAAAATACATCTCAGAATCTGAACTTTTCTGACACAGGAAAACATACTGGGTTGGGAGAAAGCAACGAAGAGAAGCAGTGAAGTATTTCTTCAGCGTGTATTTGTAAATACTGCAGGAAAATTATGGGAGTAGCAGTGTTATGTTGTTAATGTGTTTGGTGACTGGTGAGCTTTGCAAGCTTCTAGATACTTGTCTTGTATGGTGAGACATAAAAGGAGTGATGTTTTCTAGCATGATTCATTTATTTAGAGGTACTATAGAAAAGATTCTTCCCTTGGACTGCCTAGTTCATAACTATGAGGAGAGCTGTAGACAGTGTTGGGAATACCTGGTGCTGTACCTAGTGCATCTCTTGTCAATGTTTCCATGCAAAAGCATTTGTAGGCTGAGCAGTAATTTCCTGTTCAAAAGGAGTTATACTACTTCCAGAGTGGAGCAGTTTGTAAAAGCAAGAGGAGCTGTTCTGTAATTAGTAAATAACAGTATCATCCAGAATGAAGATTTATTGCCCACTTTGCTATGCACATGTATACTGTATACATTTTTCATTATGTATGTTCATATCCATATTTAATTTATGTATATATTTATGTGTAGTGTAGCAAATTCTTATTATGAATATTATTTAGCAAATTATTTCGCATTCTCAAATATACAAGAAGCAAAATCACTCTACTTGTTCTTGTTTAACTGGGGTAGGAAAGATGAAGTGATATGTGCAAAACTTCAGAGAAAATCCATACTGAATTGAACACTAAATATCAGTCCAGTCTTAAACAGGAAACGTTTTTCAATCACTAGATAACGCCATCATCTCTGAATTTGTCTGGTTGTTTTCAGGTGCTGTGTATTTTTTTGACAAAATGTCAAGGCTTTGCTTGATAGCACCTTGTAAGTTTAAAAAAAGACTAACAAATGGATGGTGAAGTAACCTCTGAGCAAACATCAGAGGAACTGTTCATACAAGTGCTCATCCCACATTTGAGAAGTTTAGAAGGATTTGCTGTTTGACTTTGAGTTCCCTTTAGAACCTCAGCTTTTCTCGTGGGCATTTCTGATTCACAGTCCCCAAACCAGGTGGCTTGGGGAAATCCTTCTCTAATTACACTTGCAGCCCAAAGATTATTGGAAAGTGGGAAGGAAGGTTCTTTAAGTGGAGGATTCAATTCTTACTGGTGCTGTGCCTCTTTTCTGAATGTGTTTCAATTCCTCCAGAGCCCAGTGCTTTGTAGCCCCTGTGCATCCTGATCTATGGAGGCTGTTCCCATGGCTGGGTACGCATTCCTAAAAACACAGAGACTGTATGGGAAATGCACTATTCCTTCAAACTTATCTCTCCAGCCTCATTTAATAAATGATGTGTTCATGATCTTTTAACATCAGTAACAATTTGTTCATCATATTACTCTGTGCAAGAGAGAGACTGCGAAGCTATCTGAACCATTTTAAAACTTAAATTAGCCACCATAAAGTGCAGAATAAAATTATAAAGACTTTCTTGTAATACAAAATTCATAGAGACAAAACTCTAATTTCCTGATGGATATATGATATTAATGTAACGGATACCTCAGTGTAGTTAAATTGCATTAAATGGTTATTAATGCTTGAATAAACTTCAAGGAAGTGGGTACTGGTTGAAATGGGATAATATTTTGTTCTGCTAAATTATACGTTAATTGGTATTTCCTCTCTTGTAAAAGGACCTAAAGGGCTTAATAAAATGTGTGGTAGAAACATTATTTTTTTCTTCTTGAGATGGTAAGTCTAGAGTTCAATGGGAAACATTTCAAATTATTCCCAGAAAATTCATCAGCATTCAATACAATGACATGGCTTACAGGACACCCCAGAGTAAATAACGGTGGCTCTCAGTTATTTGGTAGTGCACAAGTCAATATGCAAGGGATAGAAGGAAACACTACAAGTGAATTGCTTGCTGTTTTATTTTCATGTTTGAAATTGTACTTTGCTCAGATGTAGGTAGCTACTTCCAGTGTACTATAGTGGTAATTGAGCCTATTGGCACTGCATGGGGTGATGCGTATCGGTGGTCTAAGAGAGGAGGGAAAGTGGTAAAAGACCTCAGTTCTCATCTCCTGAAAATTCAAGTGTCAGCAGATCAGGAGGAGGCAGCACAAAAACCGCTCGTGAAATAGCAGTGATTCAGTAGTCTAAGCTTCCTTGATCTTCTTTATTCCCTCTTTGTAGATCTGCTTCTTTGAATTATGCAAAGCAAAGTTGTGGGTATTTTGTTTTCATTTGGAAATATCAAATATGGATTCTGTGTACTGTGCCTCAGTTTCTTCATTTGGAGAAAACAAATATGAAAATGTTCTCTCTCTCTCTCTCTCTCGCCCCCCGATATCCTTCTGTCTGTGGATTTATTGGCAGTATGAAGTAATTTCCCTTCATTCCAACATTCAGTAATGCTGTCCTTAACAATAAGTGAAAATGAGATGTTGAGATGCTTCTGTCTTTTCTTCTAAAGGAACTTTAGTTGATTGAGTGAATTCCTATAGATAATTAAGTATATAACGAAAAGGAAATAAAATTATTTCATTCAGAATGCAGGTGTTGGTGAAGAAGCTTCAGGCTGTCAATGTGCAAAATCATTAATGTGTTTTGATTATAGTGTTGTTAGGTTTTCCAACCTGGATATGGTTTCCTCTGCTTACATCCAAATGAGACCACATCTTACATCTTAGGTTTACCACACAATTCATATTTTTTCAGATGATACTGCTTGGGAAACACAAAGTCACAGGTCCCCAGATATCATCAATAACTGAGATTTCTTCCTTCTGCAACTTATAGCAAATTGCAGAGGGAGAATGAGGTTAGCCAAAGTTTTGAGCGCTGCAATTTGTCTTAGAAGAAAAATGTGATAGAGGAATCAGATAATTTTGATGCTATATAAATATTTTCATATTTACAAAGAGCGGATAAGTTCCCATTTCCTGATTACTGAAGAAACCATATGGGAGACCAGCATCTTTGTTCCAGCCCAGTGCTTCCAGCCAGCCAAGTGGTCTCCCATAGATTTAATTTGGGGCCAGGCTGTAGAAGCATTGCTCGTTGTGCATGGTCTTTTCTTGCTTTCCTACATTTTTCATTTATTTGTCTCTAAAACCAGTATTTGAAAAAGATACTTCAAAGGAATCTTATCTGTTTTGAAAAGGAATGCATGTAACAGTGCTAAAGCAGAACTGATTGTAAACAAAACTTATAAAAGCCAGATTCTGTGGAGCACTTGGCATACTGGCTTGTCAGAGAGAACTTGAATGTGTTCTGGCTTAATATATCTTCTCAGTAGAGTAGGATGTGCTTTATCATGGAAGAATAAAGCCATTGGCTGAAGAAACTTCGCTGAGGAAGCTTAAGTTGTTGTGGTTTTAAATCCTACTGGTCGCAGTTGAAGGAAATCCCTGTTAGGATTTCTCCCAGTTTATTTCTCCTATCTATTTCTTCCAATAGGTACATGGCAGAACCCACGGGGTTGGCTTTAATCATCCCAAAGCTCCAAAAGGGTATTGAAATCTGGGAATTGTTACTATAAAATCATTGTGCGATGTATTTCAAGGTCATGCAAGGTTATACCCACACTTAAGTTGAGTATTGCTGAGGTGTCACTGCCACTTGCTGAAGAGTAGAGGGAGCTGGGAACTGTGGATCCCTCCACCAGCGATGAGTGATTTATGGGATGATCTCAAGCTCACAGCCTTTCTCTTCATGGTTCCAATACCCTGCATGATGATGGAAGTGCTTTGTGGGCTTCATCTTAATAAAGGCTCCCCCACCCCAAAACAAGATCTTTATCCAAAGATTTTAATTAATTGCAAAAGTTAAAAATAAATTGTGCTGGAGCACCATTGATAATCCTCCTAGACCAGCTTTCATTCATGTTAATGTGTAATACAGCCACAGTAAGATTTAATTTTAACCATAATTATAAAAGTTTGAAATTAAATCTTACTAGGGATGTGTTCTCCATTAATATGGACAAAAACTGATCTGGTAGGATTATTATGGGGGACATAAGAAAGATTTAATTTTTAACTTTTATAATTAATTCAAAAACGTGATAAAGGATTTTGTTTCAGGGGAGGGGGGGAGTGCTCTCCAGACCACTAAGACATCCCAGCAGTCTTTCAGAACTGTCTTAATTACAGCCAAAAAAGAATTATTTGTTAGAGAATAGTGGTCAGGAGCTCAAACTGATTCTTTTATCCAGAAATAAATGTGCTGGCACTTGGAAACTTTCACTGGTAGAAGCACTGCAGTTCTTGGTAAGGCAATGAGCAAAGAGAAATGGCTGTGTGTGTGTGTAGGTATGTATGTGCAGAGACATGAAAGACATGAGCACACAGTGGTAGAAACACCTTTTGCTTATGTATATATATAATAAACAAATTTACATGGATATATGAACATGTAAATATACAAACATATATGCCTATGTGTGTATACACATATATAAAACATAACAAATATGCTTTTTGTTCATTTCTTTATTTCTAATGTTATATGTCCATGCCGATAGATCTTATTCCCATTAAAAAGATATGACAAAAGGAAAATCAATAAAAACCATTCATTTTAATGTTTGGAATTGTTTGGTTGCACTGAATTCCATTGCATTTGTCATGCTACACAACAGGCAGAGAGCAAATATCAAGCAAAATAACTGAAACATTTCTATTGAGGGTCAGGTTATGTCACGAAATGAGATAAAAGATGATTATTAGGAAGGAAGCATTCATTTCAAAAGTCAGATTCAGCTTTAAATTGTGATCCTAATCTTAAATACTATGCATTAATGATTTAGTGTTCATTGTATGTAAGTACTTTCCACATCAGATGTACGTGGTTTTTTGTTTATTTTGCAGGTTTTTTATTATTATTATTATTTGGGACTGGCTTGATTGCTTCCTTTTCCTTCTACTACTTTGATTTTTTTTTTTATTGTGTCCAGTCTTGATATTTTTAGCATTCAGTCTGCAAAACCAAGACTCATTCCTCCTCATAAATTTTACTGAGTCTTAGTGAGGACGGATGGAGTTCAGACCCAAGATTCACTTCTTACCCTGACATTCCCTCATTGGGTTTGGTGCAGTTGAAATGTTTTTAGAAAGGTGGTAGCTCTTTGCTCCTTGTTTAAAATATGTGTAACTATAAGTGTCTGAATGACACTTTTTGTTCCTAGTATGGTTTTAGCTTTCAGAGGGATTTTTTAATCTTGTAAGTTTAACCTGGTTTATTTTGCTGTAAGATAGAAGAACAACTGCAGTTCTTCAACTTTTCTTTTAAATAATTACTTCAGAAATGTTTGAAATAGTGCAAAACAATATTCCTGAAGTATAGAGTGTATAGACAATGAACATTTTTGTGAGAGGCTGAATTTGCAAAAATCTATGAAGTAAAACACAGGTTATTTCCCTATCCATGTTTTCACAAAATATATCGGCATTGATAATGCCTCCATGACTTCTGTATTTATAGAATCTGAAGAATTCCATCTTTTGTTCTTTAATTCAGTGCAATGTTTAATGTGGTTTGTACTTCTTTCTTTATGTTACAGTTTCTATGAACATCTAGTATTTCTTTTTTTTTCCCTTTTTTCCTACTATTTACATGTAATTATGTTTGAATCGCATGACAAAACACATCGTTATCAAATTCAGTAGGTATTAATGGCAGGTTCTTCCTGAATTAGCACCCATCAACTCCATCTCCAGCTGTAGTGTAATGTTAGTAAGGCTGCTCATTGACCCAGGTAGCTAAACAGTGATGAATGGAAGAGCATTTTGATGGAAATCATCTTCCAGCCATCTTCATAGTTCTCTGATCGTTGATTCCGTGGAATGTGCTGGGTTCACCAGAACAGATTTCCTTGAAATTTTACCTAGCTGTCTATGAGACCTGTAATGTCTATTTCCAAGGAAAATCGAGTGTTTTTGAACAGTGCATTTTCTTGGTGCATGTCTATTGAAAACACATAGATAGCTAAGACATCTTAAAAAAAAAAAAAAAAAAAAAAAAAAGACTAAATTAGGCACTTAGAAATTATGTCATAAAATTATAGAATGGCTTGAGTTGGAGGGAACCCCCAGGATCATCAAGTTTCAACCCCCTTGCCACAGGCAGAGCCACCAACCTCCAGATCTAGAGGTTGCTGAGGGCCTCATCTCATCTGGTCCTGAACACTCCATTAAGTAAATACTTTCCACCTTTTTGTGTTGCAGATGCTTTTCATCTTATTTGTGACAAAAGAGCTGCTGTACTTCAGGCCATCTTTGACATGATATCAAACTATCATGAGCAATGCCTTTTCCTTTTTTCCCTCCCTTCAAAGAAAGCTCTTGGGATTGAGTCACCAACAGGTAATAACCTTCAACATTTTGTTTTCTGCTGTTGGTAATGTTGTACCAGGCACTTCTTAACGTTCTGCTATAGGCTGTTTAATTGTTCAAATAAAGCTTGGCATAGATAGAGAAAGCTGTAGATATTGGGCACTGACTTCAGTGACCTTTGAAGCTGGCACACGGAAGCAGTTATGTGAGGAATAGCTTTAATGCTGGAAAATACAGTAAAGTAAAGGTGAATTCTTAGGGTGAGTCTTTTTTCTTGTATTCAAATTGGTAGAAATGTTGATGTTTTGTCAGAGATTAGTTGCTTACTGGTTAGTGGCCTGAGAAGCAGATCAGAGACCTGCATTGGTCAAGCAATGGCAATATTGGAAAATAATGCCAATGCTTTCAGCATGGGTAGTCTCATACTCAAAAAGAAGTTTTTGTACATCCACAGTTAGTGCTATTCATGGGCTCAGTAGCTGAATTTATTGAGGCATGAATAAAGGAATCTTAAGCTTTACATGCAGTTTCTTGGCAGAGATATACTGTGTGTATTGATTTTTTTTGAAACCTTCTTTTGCTAAGTATGTAGCTGAAATTTCCTAATGATTCCTTTTTATTTGGGAGAAAGTTAACCCACCTGACTGAGTCTTGTGAGACACAGCAATTATAGCCCAGTTGCACGTACCTTATGTGTTGTCTGTGCCATTATTGTGGGCAGGTGCTTCTGACTGAAAATTTGCTTGTTGTGGTAAGTTCACCTTACTAAGTTTAAGGTATTTATTTACTCACAGCATGCATCCAATTAGCTCCAATTTAAAGTGAATAGAAGAAAATTATAAAAGACATTTTCCCCCGAAACAAAAACCAACAAGTTAATATTATTCTCTTCCCTCTGGCTAAAAAAAAATTCAATACACTTCTGGTACCTTAGATTTGTCATTACTGTAGAAAACTTGTTACAAAATAATAATACTTTGCTCTGCTGTAATGCTTTCCATCTGAGTACATCAAATTGTCTTATGAACGGTAATGAATGAAGGCAGGTATCAACTGTGAACTTGGGAATGCATCTATTTTATGGACAGGCAAAGTGAGAGAGCATACCATAATTAAGTGAGTTAGCTAAACCTGCAGAGTGTGGTATTAACTAATTCAGGAACAGGTCTCAGAAATCCAGATTCGATCACTTACATGTTTTCAGTGTCACTGCAGTAGAAAAAATCTAATAGTGCACGACCTTCCAATTAAGAACAGAAATATCACATTTCGTAAAAACATGCTGAACAATGAATTTGGAATCTATCTGTGCTGTTGGAGATGTGTTAGAAAAATGATTGGATATTTCACTTAAAATCCACTGCACTGTGGTGTATACATTTGGCTGCCTAGCAAAAGAAAAACAGTGGTAGTTTCAGGAAGCCCCCCAACCTCGTCAGAATGTGCCAAAGTGTTTCTAAATCTTCAGCCCGACTATTAAAAAAAAAAATAAATTAATAATTTAGTAAAAGATATTTTATTACAGGGTCTCCCCTTCTGTCTCCCTGGCTTCGAGCCAAAGTACACTATGAAGTAAGAGTTGGAAATGACCTCCACTCCTTCAAATGTGTTGTTTCTTTGGTTTGGCTTAAAATTAATCATTTGTTTAAAAAAAAAAAAAAAAAAAAAAAAAAGAAAGAAGTAGACATTTCTTGGTAAGCCCCAATTTTAACTCATAAGTGGCTCTTTGCCAGTGTCTAATATGACATCAGAGTGATGTTACTATGATTATGCACTACAGATTGGAACTGTAATACATTGCTGATATATTAAACATTGACATGAAACCTGGATATATAATTGGCAATGACAAAAGAAAGCATGATTTAATATCTTCCATGCCACCCTCCCCACTTGAGTTGCTCAGGGTCGTGCCTTCTCAGTGCTTTCTCATTACTTCCAATAGAATATCCTGATGTTCAGCAAGTATTTATAGGAACGTACTAGAATCTCTCTGTTGGATATATTTTGCACATAACACAGCAGTCCAAGGATTTCTAATATGACATCTTTCTTACAAAGGCAAAGCTTTAAAATACATTTTTCCTCTTGTATCTGGAAGATAGGACAATGCTTAAGCAAACATTAGGTCATTTTAATGATAATATTAGGCGCTAGATAAGTCTAAAATATATCGTACTCCTCAAAAGCCCTTAGCTAATGAGTTCATGAGCTCAGTTTGTTTTTGACTTATTTGTGTTTGATTTGCTCTAAAAATTACATATTGTATTTATAAAGTCACAGAGGACCCTTTGGGTATAAATTGTCCTTCACATTTTTACATATGCGGCTGAAAATTCCTTTTCCCATAGTGTCTTCCTGGCTTTTAGCTCATATAGTATTCATCAGAAACGTGCTGGCTCAAACAAAGCCAGAGGATATCATCCCCTTGAGGAAAGTTGAGTATTCTTGTTCCCACGAAATTCTTCCCCTCTCCCCAGTTATGCTGTAGTGAAGATATCTTCCCAGCTGTCGCTCCCTCTTTCCATTTTCCTCAGCACCAAGTTCAGGATGCATTTCTTTTGGGATGCCTTTTAAACAGATTGCTTTGTAGCCATCTTCTTTCCTTTCCAGCAAGAACAAAGTAGGGCATTTCCAACTACTCTGCAGTATTTCTTGCATACTTGAGTTCACCATCCATCTTGCGCTGTTTTGTCAAAGAGACTGAATGAGGTATAATGGCCTCCTTAACCATTTAAAAACAGAACAGTGATTCCCAACACCATTGTAATTTACTTTATTTTCTGTCTAAGAAATCAGCCCTGATGGTTTACTGTGTAAGCTCATGGCTAGCATGCAAGCAGTTTGTTATGGCCCACCTTTGAAAGCCTTTTTCTTTCTTTCTTCCCTTCCAGCACTGCTAGGGAGTTTTATTAAAACACCCTGTAAAATCTGGTGATGTATCTGGTGGCAATCTAAATTGTGATTAGCCAATGGAATTCTGCATTTCCATTAACGCTGAAGCCCAGTGTCCCTGAGATTTATATCCCTGAATCTTTCAATTGATTTATAACCTGGTAATCCTTTTATCCCCATTTATATGCAGCATAACTTGACGTAAGTGCTAGAAATGTCTCCATTAATTGAATCCAAGAGTGTTGGGTTGAGAAACTGGACTAAAAACTTTCAGGCTCTACTGTAAATATGCTTTGTGTCAAAGGAAGTCAAGAGGTAATGCGTCGTTGAGTTGCTCCATCTTTATCTTCACCCTCAAGTAAAATGGGGAGAAAAAGATTTGGAGTATCTCTTACAATGAATGCATGTTAGATATCTGATTTTGCATACTGAGATACAGCCTCCTGTCTCAGTCTGTAGCGTGGCTGCTGGCAAGCTGTGCAAGGGCTTCCCGATTCCTAAGTACCTTGTCCAGAGAAGGGCAACAAAACTGATGAGGGGTCTGGAGCACAAGTGTTATGAGGAGCAGCTGAGAGAGCTGGGATTGTTCAGTCTGGACAAGAGGAGGCTCAGGGGAGACCTCATTATACTCTACAACTTCCTGAAGGGAGGTTGTGGTGAAGAGGGATTTGGCCTCTTCTCCCAGGCAACGAGCAGGACACGGGGCAATGGCCGCAAGTTGCATCAGAGGAGGTTTAGGTTGGACATGAGGAAGAACTTTTTCTCTCAGAGAGTGGTCAGGCACTGGAATGGCTGCACAGGATGGTGGTGGAGTTGCCGTCCCTGGCAGTGTTCAAGAGGCATCTGGATGGCGTGCTGCGTGATATGGTTTAGTACTAGTGGTGGCAATGGTGATGATGGTTGGACTGGATGATCTTATAGGTCGTTTCCAACCTTGTGATTCTATGATACCTTGATGCAGAAATCTTATCTCAAGCTCTGTAGTGATTCTGTACTTCTCTTCAAATCTTCTTGAGGCCAATAGAAACTAAGTTTCTAGTTTCTATCTGGGTTTCCAGAACTGTTTGGGAAACAATTCCGGCTCTACACGCTTGGGAAACTTCTGCTTCTAATAACTACAAGGTGAAGAGGTGTTTTTCTTTCCCTGCGTGAAAATTGTACAGTATTAATCTTTCCTGAGTTGTATGGTACATAAGTGTTGAATCCCAGCACTGCTACTTGTAGTTATGCAATGGGAAATGTATTAGTTACTGCAGCTTTGCATTATTGCTTCTCTTTGTGCAAGGACTTAAAAATTAGATGAAAACATTGATTATAAGGAAATCTGTGTAGCTTCTCTGAAACAATGGCTCACGAGAGGCAGCCCCTTTGATAACCTTTTCTGTCCACATCTTCAGAGGATGGGGGAGTCCCATGTTACAATTAAATCAAATATGTGGAACAGCAAACATAGGAGCTATTAAAATGTATTTATTATTCATTATTAGTAAATTGCTTGCATGGGGAGTACTCTGGTGTAGCAAACTTACAATTTTGTTGACTCATTAAAAGTCTACAGTGTGATGTCCTGCAAAACCCAAATTTGTATTTATAGCATTAATTTTAAAGCTTCGTTTAAGCAATTACTTCTGTGTATTACATGAAAAAGAGGCAGAATAAAGGTAAATCTTACAGTATGTTGAAAATTTTCTGCTCGAATAAACTGCCATCTATCTTGAGACTTAATGTGCTATTGGGACAGAACCTGATTTAACCCAGAAATTTACAGGTGAGACTGTGGAAGATAACGTGTGCCACTACTGAAGATGTGTTAATAAATTATAATTCTGTATGCTCTATGCATTCCAATTGCCTCTTTAGTAAATACTTAACACATTAAAGTCTGCCAGGAAATCAGATGAAACGAAACCAATTTAATTCCTTAATTTGTATTATATTATGCAATACTACATCATGTTGCACCCGTAGAAACAAGAAATTGATATTTTCTGAATCAGATCTCCTGTTTCTCAGCAATTTCTTAATATGATGATATCTTTGGGGAGAGGATGCTAAGACAGCTTTCCATGTCTTGGTTATAATGTCATCTTGTGCTTAGGAAGGAGAAAGGGAACAAATAACGAAAAAAGAGAGTTGTCATTCCTGCCTGGCTGTGCTACTCTGATGAAGCTGTAAGGCTACAATAATTACAACAGCCTTGTGGATTGAAACCTCGTTGTGCAAACCGTTACATTTAATGTCAAAATTCAGTGGCTCCTCATCCCAAACCTGCTTAATGCTAACCAAGAGAACCTGAGATGATTAAAGTATTTAAAATAAAAAAGAGCACATGAATTGTACGCTATCAGAGCATTTAGTTATAAAATATATAAATAAAACCAACTGACCACAACTAATCACTCATGAGGGAAAAATGCTCCTCTGCTTGCTGCATGTGTGGGCTGAGCCGAAAAGCCAATAGAAATCTCAATAGTATAATGGCCATCAACAACATCAAAAAGCTAATTAGTCTGTAAAACAGCCACGTAAAGGTCTTTATTAACAGTTTCTAAAGCACAATTTGATGAATTTAACAGTAGAACCAGTAGGAGAGTGAACTGTTTATGAACGTTAAAAGAAAAATCACTATAGGTAACCAAGGTGAGTAAGGAAAGTGGATCTGAGTCCTGGCACTGGAGTGTGCCTGGTGACCTTTGTGTGTCCATCATATCCAGCTCCAGGAGTGGGCTGGCCAAAAGCATCTGTTGGATATCCAATATAACTTTACTATGAGTCAACAGGCTTGTTTTTACCTGAGCCTATAAGCTAATTTTTTGAGGCCCAATGTAAAAATAAGTGGCATTGCAGCACTGTAGAGGAAAAAAAGAAAATAAAATGGGTTTAAATATAACCCATTTTAATAATAAATTAAAATATATAATTTTTCTGAGAGCACTTTCAGTATGCTTTGTTGATTTGAAACAGAGTATGTGATCTGTTCTTAATTTGATTTTCCAGCTGCTAAAAGAAAGCAAAGTCAAGAGAAGAACCACCTTCTGTATTTTGGCTCTGCTGTAAAAAAGAAAAAAAATAAAAAATAAAAAAAAATTGACTGTCTGATGAAAAACTGTCTTGTCATATTTTGTAATAAAATAATATTTTTGTGCATAACTTGACCTGTCCTAGTGAGTTATGCTGCTCATTGTTTCATAGTAACAATTTCCAATGGGATTTTAATAACACTCTTGCTCTTATCATCTTGTACGATGTAAGCTGTTATGTTCAATTTGTAAGAAAAATATTCAGGTATAAAACTAGATAATCTGTATCCCTTTAGAATCAAAAGTCACTTTGCCAAAATATTTTAACACATGAAATTGCTTCTTAAGAGATGTTTGCTATGATAAAATGACAGAAAACTACATTTCCATTATAATTATAACTGACTAGTGGTGCTAAGTTTTTATAATTTAAAGGTATTCTCAAATCTGACAGCTCTTCCATGTTGAATTATGCATTTCTGGCTCTTAAATAGTTCTGCTGGCATGAGACAGCTGAGATGAAGTTGTCTTTCTAAAATAATTGCTCCATGGAGCATCCATTATACCTTCAGAAAAAATGTATTACTTGACTTCTACAAATTATAGACTAGCCTATAATGGGTATTTTTGACAGCTATTAGCTTTTTTAAAAAAAATCTGAACAGTAAAATGAGTATTGATATCACTCTGCTGTGTCTTGCATGTTAATACCAACCTTTTCTGTACTCCTCTTTTAAAGCATGATGTAATCATTAATTACAATTGTATCGATGCAATTGCACTCATACTAAACTCCCCCCTCTGTAAGAGCAATGTGCGACTCTTTTCCTACTTGCTTCGTATTTCTCACCCTTGGCAAAGAAAAATAAGCTTTATTTTAACTTTCTCACTGCTCAGGATGAACGTGTACTTGGGTTAAGTACAGGGTTAGAGATTGTGAGAAGCTGTTGTGTGCGTGAAACCACATTTTATGTGGCATAGCTCTTAGTGTGATGGGGTTAATCCCAGAGGCCTTCAGGAGTACCTCAAGAAAAGTCATTCCAAGATGTATATGCTGTTCTGTGTTCTGGCATTTGGACCTCCTTCGTTGGGGTTGTTGCAGTGATGAAGGGACCTCATGTGTGTTTACTGCTATTTGGTGCCTTCATGCTCTCAGATGCAGTATTAGAGAGTTCTTGGGGGGACCAAAAAAAAACAAAAACAAAAACAAACAAACAAAAAAAAACAGGAAAGCTTTTTCAATCAAATGAGATATTCTGTATATTAAGTATATATTGTCTGTCCCTTTTTTTAATTGGTTTGTAACTGAAGTGAGTGTCTATGAGAACTAATGCCTGTCCACCCACGTTGTCAAGCTCTGTCTCCACATGGAGAGAAATGAGTCTTCAAAAGGAAAGTATAATTAATGCTTTCATGTACACTTTGGTGGATTGAGTGGGGGAGGGGAGGGTGATAACGGACAGAGCATGTTTCGTATCTTCTAAAAACACTCTTCAGATCTAACCTCTAATATCATCGTTGTAATATGCAAAATAGGTGAACTGACTTTTGGAATAACAATTGAGCGTGTTACAGTGAAATAAACCACAATTATAAGAGAGCATAGAAGGTCTTCTGCCCTGTCACCATTGCAAATCAGGACTGCGGTTTGGTATAGGGAGACTATGGCCTGACCCATAGTGATGTTTATCTACATATTTCACGTGTGAGAATTGTATGTCTGGCTAGGTGGAGAGGAACAAACTGAAGGTTGGGCTGAGAGATCTGCTTTTCCCAAGGACTGTTGTGGTAGTGGCTAGATGGTCTGTGCTGAGCCCCTCCATACACTCTCAGGAGGATGTGTCAGGTCTTGCAAGAGAGAAGGGTGAGAACTTATTTGCAGAGTTTTGGGGATCAGAGTCAATTTTGCCCATTTGTTGAGAACACTTTCATAAAAATCACCTAGGAGCCAGATAAATAAGCTGAGATGTTTGTAAGGGTAAGAATGAAAGTGAGCACACGTGAAGTCAGTTCTAGTGATGCGCAGTGCCTATGGCACAACAATGAAAGCAGAGTGCATGGTAGGACCTATAGCTTCTTTCCTTTCAAATGCTTGTCACTATCAGACATAAAGTGTAAAAACCAGCTTTTGAAAAGCAGGAAGAAAAAAAGGGCCAAAGTAATCAATATGCAAAGTATTTTGAAATAAAATTAATGTTGCAATAAGGGAAATTAACAACTGTGAAAGTTCTGTTTGAGAAGAAAACAAAATCTGTTATCTAAAAAAAAAAAAAAAAAAACAAAACAAAAAAACCCTAGCGGCACAGTAGTCAGTGTGATACAAACTATATTTAGGAGTACTACAATTATTACATAATACATCAGGAAGACCCTCTAGAGAAGGTATTACCAGAGATTATAGGCTACTTCAGAAAGCCATTAAGGATCTATTAGTTGCCAAACTGGCCCATCCATAATTTTCGGTAATGTTCTCTCTGGAGCATTATTTCCCTATCACACAGATATCTGTAGTAGAGGAACTGAAGTTTTACCCACAAATATTGAGAGAAAAAGAGTAGACTTGACATCTTGGCTAGTTTGTAATTAATGCCTTTATTATATTCTTGACTCCCATTTTTACAATAATTAGGTGAATTAATATACCTGCTGGGATTTGTTTTTGTTTCTCACTATCCATCAGATAACTTCTGAAGTTAAAATAGTGATGCAGATTTCCTTGTTAAGAGAAGTTTGCAGGAATAAGTACTAAGTAAAAGAATAAAAAACTTGAGCTCGGAATTTGAACCTGTTTGGTGAATTTGAGCCAAAACTTGATAACAGAAGCATGAAGTGCTCCATTGGAATGTTGGGTTATCCTTCATCTGGAATAGCTTATTGGTTATCAGCTGTGTGAACACATGATGCCTAACAAACAGCTTAATTGTAATTTATGGAAAAATATACTGTGGTTTTATAGCCGTGAGCTAAGATGCTGTTAGGAGCTGAAGAACAGCCCAGAAAGCATAGAATGGTATACGTGTTGACCATGGTAAATTTCCAAAAAATCTGGAATTTATAGTTTAAATTCATAAAAATATGTAAAAAATGAAAGAATTTGTGTCTATCAGATAACGCTCTTCTATGTTTTTGTTATTTGTATTGTGTGAAGTGATTGTATACAACCTGATTGTAGAGACATTGCAAGTCTTACTTTTGATCCATTCTCTCTCCTCTTATTTAAGGTTACTT
Source organism: Tympanuchus pallidicinctus (assembly GCF_026119805.1). Taxonomy (NCBI): domain Eukaryota; kingdom Metazoa; phylum Chordata; class Aves; order Galliformes; family Phasianidae; genus Tympanuchus; species Tympanuchus pallidicinctus. The sequence goes on from NW_026294669.1 coordinate 2,805,803, forward strand.
TAGATTTACTTGTGAGACTTCCTGAGGTGGTCCATGCACTGTGTGCAGTAATATGCTGTGCATTTGATTCCACTCATAGTCATTCACCTAATATCTAACAACATTCTAAATACATGGAACAAATATGTTTTTCTACTGCTATATAGAGAACAGAATTTATGCAGAATGTTTAATGCATTCCTCTGAATAAATTCTCTTTACTGGAGTGAAAGAAGATCTATTGCTCTAAAAGTAAATATGTAAATTAACACAAGAACCTAAATAATTATTTTTTGGAATGGTGGTGCTGTGACTAATAGGTATAGAATGTGGAGTATTTTAGTTTGTATCCTACTGGCCATGCAAACACACAGTGTTGGCATAATTCCTGTACACCTGAGGATGTAAATACATTCATAAATGAATCATTATATTGTGCAGATGGCTAAAATAAACTGTGCCTAAAGCAGTGACAGAACATTAGTGGCTAAAGCAGTGACAGAACATCAGCGGCATGTTTTACATCCGCTTTGCAAAATAATAAATAGGCACGCAAGGTGAAAATCAGTGAAGATTTTCTAAGTATCCAAACAGCTCTTATTTGAGGGATTGCATCAAAGACATTAAGTGAGGAAAAGTGTAGGGTTTTTAGACTTTGTTCTGTCCTCTGGGTGTAAATCAGAGCTGTTCTAGACAAAATGGTTTGCCAAATAGTCTCATCATGGTGCAGCAGTATGTGCTTTGTGTGAGTGTGGGAATTTCTCCAGCCCACAACGTAACCCTGAAGTAGTATGTGGGATGTTCGCTTGTCACTGTTTTATTGCAAAAAATCAAGAAATGTCTGATTAAGTCAGAGAAAAGTTGCTGCATTATTAAAACGAGTGAATCAATTTTTTCTTTCTTATGGTTTGTCAAATTTATAAAATATTATATTTCTCTTCAGATTGAGTTACATACTGTGTAGCTCAGAGATAATCCCTATGGTCTTGGCATATGTTACTTAATTGTCTCAGAAGGAAATACCATAAATACCATGCTGTCATCTCCCATGGGCATTTGCTCATCTGTCACAGTGGGAGCTCCAGACTGGGTGAGGTGCTCTAAGACATTTCTTAAACTATGTAAATCACAGCCATTTCTTCTTCCTACTTTCCAAATGGTCAATTATGTATAAACATGTGTTAATAAAAATTTGTGCTTCTTTTGCCTCCGAGGTATACGCCCAGAAAGCTATGTGAATATGATAAACTATAAATACCATTATTATGTGATTCAACCTATGACATAAATTACTGATTTAAAATGCCTGCATAGATATGAAAGTCTGTGGGATTCAGGCCCAAAGTAAAAGCAGTACAAAACTATCAATGAAAATCATTAAAGAGACAGAACAAGTTTCTGTGTTTCTCTAGTTCTCTTTTAAAGGAAGTGTTTTGTATCTACCTACTGAGAGAAAGGCAATTAGAAGATAATGCTAAAATTATGCTAAAGGCTACGTAACACATTTGCTGCTTAATGACCTCTGTACAGGTTCAGTTACCTTGTGAGATAGAAAACAGCCAAAGTGGAAGGGATACAGATTGCAAACAACTGCAGGGAAAATTGATGCAAGTAGATAAAAGACAGCTAAAAATGGAGCTCTATGTTTTTAGTGCATCACTGAATAACCAGAGGATTCCCAACGGATATAAGGAAAAGCCCTTGCACTGTGATAGTACATAGTTGTGTGTTGGTTTTTTTGGCCTTATGACAACTTGTGACAAAAGTAACTTATGTACTGGATACCAATTTATCAGTCTAAATCAACTGTTGGACTGTATTTACGGAAGTCATTGTAGTTATTTTGAAGCAGAATCCCTAATTGAATTTTCACTCCTCTGTATTTAGGATATAGCCAGTCGATAACTATGCTCTGCTATTGATTAATTCTCCTGAAATATCTAATGATGAAACATTTCTGATGTACTGAGACATTGATCGGGCCACACGTACTGCTGCTGTGATGACATCTCGAAGAAGTGTTGGATGAGATTACAGGTGGTTTTAAATCCTTATCTCTGTGAGATATGAGGCACTTGAGAAACGGGCGTATGTGAGCCAGATAACTTCAGAGGAGCTCATTAATACTTAGCTATTTACAGAGGTGAGATGAGAAAGGGAAGATCGTGTCATGCTGTTGCATAAAAATGACACAAAAGCTTCCTCTGAAAATTACCTGAAGCCACTGAGGTTAAGAGTTATTCGTAGGAAAAATGTTTTTGTGTGCTGACATACTTTCTCTGGTTTCTGCTAAAGAACAGAAGGTTAAGATGCATAAAATGAAGGAGGTATCTACTTGTGGAAGATTAACTGTTTAAAAATGGGATCCAGAGCATCATGTGCATCATACTGTGCCGTGGTCAAAGTGCAAGGCAGAGCTGAGGGACATGCCATTACCTTCAGATGGACCCTTTCCTCCAAATCTTAAGTGCATACTGAATGCCTTTTCTCACTTCCAAATATTCTGATACACTCTGAATTCACGCTTCTCTAATGATCATTACATCTCTTTTACCCAAGCCCTTAGGAAGCTTGTACTGTGCAAATGTATTTTTTTCACAGGGATGCTTTGTTTTGGAGGGCACATTTGAATCAATTGGATTTTTATTTTTCTACTCATGTTTTATAGATTAACAAGCACCGATGCACTATTCTTACTTTATTTTGTGGTGAGAACTCAGTGTTAAACATCCTTATGATTAGCAGAAGTAAAAAGGGTAACTGGCTAGAACTGTTGCTTTTTTGATGCCATGATTTTTTGGCTCATACTTGCAAGGTCAAATAGATAGCATGAATTATGATGGATTTGTATGTTTCGCCTTCTCTCCTAAATAAAAAAATTCTGTATAATATAAGGCATTTGAATTTATTACCATTCATCAAAGACTGCTTTTGGCAGCATTTTATCACCAACAAACTCATTGGCATATAAAGAAAAAATACATGTGCAGTTCTGTGAAACAGGAAATTTGATGGGAAAGTCTATTACATCACTTGAGCAAGTACTTTTTTTTTTAACCAAATAAAACCGTGGAGGCACCATTTGCATTGCTGTAGCTAAAGGCCATCGTAAACCTCTGTTTTCATGGTGTTGTATATTGTTACTGAGCCACTGAAAACTATACTACCTTTAAAACTAGCATTTTGTGGACGACTTAGCTGGGAAAGTGGAATGCATGCATTTTTCAGTTGGGGAAAAATGCTTCTCAGTTAAAAGGTCGAACGGCTGATGTTTATTTGCATCATTCAATTTTAGGAGCACTGAATCGTGATGTTCTGCGTATGCTTAAACCTTTAAAAATGTGTTTTAAAATGTCCATTTGTCTTTCTGTTTCCAAATGTAGTGTTGTGGGAAGACATTAACTTAATAGTAAGATTTATTATGTTCTGATCAGTTGGAGACATTGGCATACACAGAGTTTTCCATACTCTGCTTTGTAACGGGGAGCTGAGAAAGCTCTGTCTATCTTTGCTGATTACGGAGACTGGAAAAGAATACTCAGCACCTTTTGGTAGTCAAAGCTGCATGAAAAGCCACTAATATCTGTGCCATTACAACTGCACCTAACATAATAGTAGTAATGAAAAGCCATAATTTTATTGTAAACCCATGATTTGATTTGCTGAAGTATGTACAGAGAGAGAAGATATGTATCCTTGAGTCAGATAATGCTGTTTTCTAAACATCCATCTGAATGTGGAACCCTTTTTTCTTCCTGTAACTCATTTTATGGGACCTTAGAAAACCTTGTCCTAAAACCTACATAATGACAAGCTCTTAAGATGCAGAGAATGTATGCAGCATACAGCTCTTGCTGTGAAGTAGGTGGGATGCTATGCTTCCTGTCTGAGTAGCAAATGTTGTGGTAGTTTCACTGTGTCCCAATGATAAAAAATTGCATAAGATAATTTGGATGCAACATTTTCCTTGAGTCTCATGTGGGAAAGTCCATGTTATTTTTATTTTTGTATTTCATTGTCTTCCTCTGTACCTTTTCTGGTAAGAAACTTCTATTCCATAGAATCATACAATAACTTGTGTTGAAAGAGACTTTAATGATCATCCAATTCTAAACCCCACCTAAATACTAAACCCCACCCTATCTGATTCGGTATAACTACGTGGCAAGGCTAAGAAAGTGGACAATATCATGTCTGTGCTGTATAGAATGTTGCTGTTTTGGTTATTTCAAGTCCTGATTCGTGAAACTGATGCTCTTGGTTTACACATGTGTGGGTTGGGGCTATATGGCTTTGCCATAGGGCAGCTCATTCCAGTTGATGGAGAGCTGTAAGGAATATGTGGTATCATAGGGTGAGATACAGGAAGGAAAAAAGCATTCCTCATTAAGATAGATGTTTAGAAAATAGCATTGTCTGACTCGATGTGTGCCCGACGTTTGAGGGGCAGGAGAGGCAATGCCCTTCACAGATCCCTACCTGTGCAGTAAAGACAATGAATTGTGTGGCCTTGTCCAGCAGTTCTTCATTTCTCTCAAGTAGGCTCATGATTACAGTGGGAAACCAGCTTGTATGCCTCAAAAAGCTGTATGTATATAGCTTTTCCTGCTAAAGCCCTAAAAAATGGCATAGGAATACTTAATACATTTGAAGAATACTAAAAATGCACTACATTTTCACAGGAGCTCTCATTATTACAGGATGAGTTAGCCTATCTGAATTAGAAATACATTAGCAAAGGGATTTGGGTAGACATGTCTATATGGATTAAACAGAGCTGCACTTTGCTTTCCTGAATTTTTTTCCTTCTTTTTCTCCTTCCCTTCTCTCCTCAATCATAATGAGAGGTGATTGAATTTATTTGGGTAAAATCCATGCTGAACCCAGCAGAGGATATTTCCAGAGTTATCCTTTTTAGATACTTGCCGTATCACCCAAGATCTGTTTTTAGGCCCAGTTATTTAAGGCTGCCTTAAAGACTAATGAAATATAGTGTGATGGATGTTACCCCGTTTCAGAGACTTTAAAGTAAGTTACTTTCAGAAATGGAAAAAGAGTATAATCTTCAAGGCACGCTTTGGTACTACTTTTCAAGATCACACATTCATTTTCAGTAGTAAGATGCTCTATGTAATGTATATGTTAATCTTCAAAAAAAAAAAAAAAAAAAAAATTGATTCTGAATTTTCCTATCTGAGGAAAAAAATTCACAATTAAAGATACAGACTGACCACAGTTTAAAATCTTCTCTGATTTTGTCTCTGCGAGAGGTAAGGTTCTACCAGCACCTAAGTGAATTAGGAGCAGAAATAGAAATCTCTCCCAGCTGCACAATAATGTATTGCTGCCTGACAGTTTGTTCATTTTGATAAGTGACACGTAGTGGTATAAGCGTTTTGTCACTCTCTTCTTTGCAAAGCCAGATATATTTAGGTTTCTAAACCTAAAATCCTGCTTTGTGCACTCTGGAGATTATAATTTTTATTATTATTATTTTTACAACACAGTATATTCAGGAAAATAGCACAACAGTTTGTCACTTTTTAGGTCGCATTTGTATTATAGTTGTAGAATGACCCACATATATTTGTGAGATCTATTTGTAGTTAACACTGTGTATTCAATTCCAATGAAAGCTCTTGGAATGAGTTGTAAGTGATTGTGACTTAAATTTTTGAATAAATATATAATGATTTTTTTTTTTGCTTATACAATTTCTAATGAAATAAAAATCAGGATTTTGAGTTGTTTTCTTTTTTAATTAAAGATCTTTTATGCTTATTTACTTATATTTCCAAAGCACATTGAAGTTTTTTGCATTTAAAACAGTATAACATGGTTTTAAAGCTAAATGAATTGTTTCAAGAATCTTTTTTACCATTTGTTTTTGTTTCTGTGCTTTGACAGTTGTTCTGTCAAGCATTACCTGTAGCAGGAAGAGATCAATGTAACACACTGAAAATCTCTTCAATGTAATGATTGCTAACTTTGCAGAGAATAAAGTACAGGTGATAGTGGAAAGGTCTGATTAACACCTAAAAAAAATAAAATAATTGTGTTGATCCTGGGTTTTCAGTTCAAGAGCACATTCATAAACAGAAAATGCTGCTCAAATGAGGTTTAGAAATCGGACTTGAAAGGTCAAGATATTCAGATTTAAGGTTAAAATTCATCTCATTGCTCTTCTGTGCAACAGAGAAGTGTTGTAACAGGGAGTGATGGTACTCTCAGTGCTTTCGGCTCTGGCCTCAGTGAAGAGCAAACTGTGGAGTTTGTTCTAAGAATGGTTTGATTGGATTGTGAGCAATTCAGGGCAGAGCTGAGGATAGGCTAAAATTGATAGTTTCTATTAGTAATTATGTTTTATCAAGAAAACAAAGTAGTTCATTAACAAAAAAAACCCTCACCTGGTTTCTTAGAATGAAGTGGAACTATGGTATGTGTAGTTCCTAGAGTGTATGGAAAGCAGAGTGCAGTCTAGGCTGAAAGAACGAGTCTCTTCCCACACTGGGGAGTGATGGGGATCATCACAATTTAGAGAACGTTGATGCACACACTGGGAGAGCCAAGCACATCATTGTTGCCTTTTCCTCAGGCAGGCAGCTCAGTGAGCAGAAGCTACATCTTCCTTGTCCTCCATATGTCAGCCTGTGATTTTGGTGACAATTTGATTCTGAGTATGAAAACTTTCCAGTTTTATTCCTGTGTAAAATTCTGATTTCAACGTCTTGGCATTTTCAGTTGAAGAAACATTTTGCTGGAAAAAAAAAATATCTTCGTGCACTTAACACCCAACGAATGAAAACAGCGATGAAAAGACTTTCATTTAATACCTTTTAGAAAAAAAAAAAAAAAACCCACAACTTTTTTCACACGTAAAGAATGTAATTTGACGAAATTCAGCCAGCAGCGTTCAAGAAACTGTCGGCATGTTTTCACTATTTCTGCCTCTCTCTGAGAGCTGGGGTGGGTGACGTAAGTCAAATGGCAGAGCTGGGTTCCCGCCATGGAGAAGGATAGAATGCAGATCTGGGGAGAATTGGAAATAAAAGCTCAGGTATAGATGTTGCTTATGTCTTAGATATGCTCTTGCATATCTGACAGGTAATTCAAATAGCGTACTTTGTGTTAATCTCTGAAATTTTTTTCTCCTGAAGTAACTATATTTTTTCTCAATTTCCACTCCTCTGTTTTAACTGTGAGCACATTTACTCCTTCCCAGAGTTCCTCTAGCAGAGGATGTTGGCCTCAAAAATATATATTTTTTGGAAACCATTAATTGATTTCATAATTTTAGCTGTAAAAGAATGTAACCAATGTAATTCCGGTTGCAAATATCCCATGTGTTAAACTGTTGGGTGTAGATTGCCTTAGTTAGCAGACTTTATCAAGAAATACTTCATAAAATAATGTTAATCATTATTCTGTATTTGTTTCTCCACATATTTAATTTACGATAGATTAGTGGAATGACTTCATTACAGGTATTTAGAGTAGATTAGTAAATTCATTTGTGCTGATTGAATCCACATTGATTTGTGATGATTGGCTCTAGAGTGTATATGCCTGGTATGAGGCTGGCCTGAAAAAGTGTAACTGTGCCTGGGCTGTCTTCCTGTTATAATTGTATGGGCTTTCTTCATTGGGTTATGTGTATGTTATTGCTATTCAACTAAAATAGGTCTGTTTTTCACTGTGTGCAATTTAGTCATGCATCAATACATTTTTAATTAAAAGTGTATGACAGGTACAATAGTAGAGTACTCCAAATAATTTCCTAGAGCAGTCAATTTCTCAACAGACAGGTAATGAGAATTTGTCTCAGTTCGTCCATGAATGTATAATTTTTTATTAAGATATACGTTTAAAGATCTAAAAACTTAATGCTAGATTACCGGATTTTCATTGTAAGCCTTTCACTGTGAATATTTCAGATTTACAGTAGGAAAGTGAGGCATTCTTGACAGGAAAAGATAATCTTACTGAATAACTTCATTAGTCCACTTTGTGATAGTACTTAAGATTAGAATAGTACATCACAATTAGAACACTTACAACATCTTGCTGGCTCTGTGTCATGGACTAAACTGTGGTGGATGCATGCATTGTAGGGCAGCTCAAGCAGTGGCATCCCACAGACAAGATTGATGGTACAGCTGATGGGGAAAGCTGGATTCTTAGAATCATTGAAACATAGAATGTTTTGGGTTGGACCTTTCAGATCACCTAGTTCCAACTCCCCTGCTAGAGGCAGGGACACCTTCCTCTAGACAGGTTGTTCTTGCTTTTCCACAGTTCCCTTAGCTCATACTAGCAAAGGAGCTGTGAAAAGAAGTGTTCCCTGCGAGAACACAAGAATTCTTATGGCCAAGATTAGGATCAGCCTTAAAATAGATTTGTCCAATTAGGCTATCTTATCAGCAATGCAAAAACTTAAAAAGATTTTCCATCTGAAAAGACTTTGAGGTGGTATATTTAGGACATAAAATACCCAAGATGATAAGAAGGGTCTAATGGCCATCGTGCTCTTTGCAGCTAGAATCCAGAACTGGTGCTGGGGTCTGGAAGCCTGAGAGTCTCTTGTAATGGGGAGTTGGCAAAAGCTGAGTGAGGTTCCAAGATACCCTGAAATGGGCTTGGATACTTGCCTGTGGCTACGTGCTGTAATGTCAGATCAGGCAAGCAGAAGTGAGGTTGAGTGTTGATACTTGTGCAAATTATGATTCTGTTTGTCTGAGGAGTGTAAGAATTCTGTACTCTCACTGCTATGGTGAAGTTTCTTGAGCTCTGCGTTTTCAATGAGAGCGCTCTGGAGGCATTTGATTATAATAGATCAAGCATCATCAGTTATTTATTTCTGCATATAAATAAATAGATCTAGTTCATTGAATATTCCATTTTAGCATGGTATTCTTGTTCAGAACATGCCCATTTTTTCCTTTCTATTATCTTCCATATAGTAACCACAAGTTTGGTAGAAATGTTACAGTTGCTTGTGCTGGCTACTGAAGGCAATTCATCTTCCACCTGCTTTGTGCACTACTGTGGGTTTGGCCAGTAAAATGTTCCCTTGGTTTGCTATTTACCCATCCGCAGAAAGAAGCGAGAATGTCAGAAATTAGAATAATAAATAGTTGCTCATTTTTCATGCTCCAGAATAATGTATTTGCCTTTTTAAGTTGGTAAAAATCTCGGTTTGTTCTGTCTGTTTTTGCTTAAGGTACAGTGGCTAGGAGTGCCACAAAAAAGACCACCAGCTGTGATTTCTAATTGATCTAGAAAGCCTTCTCCTGACTGTAATTATACCACGGTAATTGATGGAAGAGAATATAGTATCCTCAAAAAATCTCTTTCCTCGTAGCTAAGTATATAAACACCATCTCTCATTAATTGTAAATTACTGAATGATTTTTTTACAGGAAATCATTAGTGTACACACTTAAGGCTGTGGATGGCTGACATGGCCATGTATGTCTGGATGGTTAAATTTCTTTAATTTCTATAGGTCTTGAGTAACCGTTTGTCAAGTTGCTTTTAAAAAAGGAAGTATCAGGACAACTAAAAGTGAAATACTTTGAATTATTGCTTTGCCATTATTGTTTCTCACAAAAGAGTGAAAGGAAAAATAATCGTGGTAAGGTTGAACAAAACATTTGTTTTAAATTGTTTTCCTTGAAATTTTTTCTGTTAAAAATACTTCACTTTGAAGCTACTTTTTAATAATTCAGAAATGTTTTTACTGATTTTCCTTCTTAACCTTAGCTCTATTTAACATGTGTTGTTTTGGTTTTGTTTTTTTTTTTTCTTGATATGTATGCTCTGATTTAAACATGAGAAAGTGCATGGTTGCATTCATTTCTGCACTCAGATTGGTATGCTTTTCTAATTATATTTGAAATATTAAAGATTTAGCTAGAAAATTTTTACTCTTTTTCTCTTCGTACATTTGTGTCATATGAGGGACAATATGGAAAATTCAGCTAAAATATGTTCATTTCTTTGTGGTTGCTGTGCCACAATTATTTTTTAAAGCTTCTAATCATAGAAAGAACATGGAAAGGTTTACAGTGCTGCTGACGTGAATAATATTAATTTGATGAGCAAACAAGGCCTACACTTGCAGGAGGACTTTCCCCAGGTCTTCTTCAAAATAGAGATAGATTTTATATAGAAACCTCTAAACATGAAAGGACACACACCCAAGAGAAGAATCAAGAAACCCCCTAATTAAATGAATTAGAATACAGCAGCCATAGAATTATGTTTCTGTTCTGCCATACAAGACTCTACCACCCTGGGGACATTGTCTAGCCAGTGATGGGAAGTATAAATAAACCCTGACTCTGAGTACTTCGAGACCTAACAGAGAAAGAGTGGTGGAAAGTTTGCCAGAGAGGCCTTGGAGATAATGGTCAGAATTATATAAGGTACATATATAGGACAAAAACTACAACAATTTTCTCCTTCAGCATGACAGCTTCAACTATGAATGTGACTTCAGTAAAAATGTTGCCGTTTTCAAGACAAAGATAATGACTGCTGGCCAAATGTGGACCCTTGCATGAAGCCTGCACAAACAGGGATTTGTGCGGATGCCGTCTGCAGCGGGCAGAAGCACATCACAGCTGCTCTGTAGATAGCAGTAAGCCCTTGAGTTGTCTCTGAAGTAGGCCATTTAGAATAGTGAATCCTGCGAATTGCCACGTTATTTGCATCCCATCCTTGCCCCTCTCTCATACTTAAGCTTGCCAAGCAGAGATGTTTTTACCCTCCTTTTTCTTGGCTAGTCAGCATTTTACCCCTTTCTGATGTTGGGCAGGTTATTTTCTTTGGGAAAAATTAAGTTCTGGAATGAAGCTACTTTGGAATTAAATATTTGTTTAGATTTATTATTATTTTTTCCCATGAAAGTGTTAGATGAATTTAGAGATATTTAATTGATGTTAAAATAATACTTATATGGTAAAATATGTTGTTTATTGTTGTTGTTCAATACACATACACGATTGAAGCATATTATTTCTTTGTGTCCATTTCTGACATTTACAATTTTCTTGATTCCATTAGGGTCTAATTTTATCTTTGGCTGTGCATACTGGATTTCTGTTATTTTGAACTGGACAGAATGCATGCAGTTCTGGAACACTGTCGTTATTTAGAATTTTATATACAAAGCCTATGAAAAAATGATGACACTCATTAAACTGGGGCTTGACAACTCTGAATGCCCAGCTTGCTGTAACAGAGAGCAGTCGCTTCTCCTTGATTGTCTTCAGAATTATTTGAGGGCTGAACTAGAGTTAGAGATGTGATCTGAAACCAATGCCTTTAAGGAATAAAAAATTGCTTTACTGCCATAGAAATACTAGTACAAGTCAAGAAAATCAGTTGCTTTCTCTAATCTTCTTTCCTACGAAAACTTTGCTAATGAGATCAATTCCAGAGACAGTTGCCTTCATCCACAATACTAAAAGTCCTTCTGTCGGCAGCTAAATAAAGCTGGATAACCTAAAGCTATGTTAAAAATTGTAGCGTAATGTAAGGTGAACAGACAACCTGGCTTTACTGAGGCAATACCGATACTTAAGAGTGTCATATTTTGTTTGCCTGCTAAACATGGCCTGTAACTGTTCTTTTAGCATTGCATCCTTCCTTCCTGTCCTGCTGCGGATTAGAAACGATGTCCTTTCTCAACATGACATGCAATTCAGATGTAGTCCCGGCTGATTTTGTAACTCAGGGGGAGGTAGGAGGAAAGAAAGCAGTGTAAACATCCACTTCAGCTCAATGTTTAGAGACTTAACCGAAAATATATATACACTTGAACATGCTGAGTGCTAATTGTCCACTAAATACTTAACCTCTCTGGAGCTGTAGAAGGACCTCTGTATCAGCAAACATTTGTTTAGAAAATCAGAAATAAGACACTATGTTCAAAGTGGAAATAAAATGAAACATACAAACAAACAAAAAAGTCAGACCCCTTATATTACCCAGGCTGAGAATTGGAGTGAGAACATCCACATCACTGGTAAAGCACAGGAACGTGGACCTTTTTTTTTATTTTTATTTTTTTTTTTTTGCCTCATGGAAGACTCAGGGGCTTTTTGAAGGTTGTTGGGATGTATGAGAGGAAGCAAACAGATCATTCTGCATATCATTTTGCAGCAGTGTTGTGAATGGTGCTAAATCTTAGGGACTTTGGTAGTGATGTCTACATAGAAAAGAGAAGTATAGGGTGACATTTTAGGTGATATTTTGGTTAGCATTCTTGCAGTGTGAAATAGCAGATTTGGTGGTAACATCGTGCTCATCTCGAGAAATAAGTCTTTCATAGCAAAAAGTTAACTCGGCATAGCTGTTATAAACAGGTTTTCATATAGAGTTAGAGAAAGAACCCGTAGTTTTAATGATATTGTTTTATTACATGTGTATTACAGAACACTATGAATTTTTTTTGGAATTTACTTACTCTGCATTTCTGTAATTGGAAGTGAAAAAGTTTTTTCTTTACTCTTTATCTCATTACTGAATTTTACCTCATTAGGAAATCCTTTAAAGTGCCTGAATTGCTATCTTGAAGAATTAAGTCTTCCATTTATCGACAGAACATGTGCAGCTTTGGCACAAGCAATGTAAATTACCCACTGTTTCCTGTCAATGGGTTTTCTGTCTTCCTTGGGAGATGCACGTCTACAGGGGAGGATCGCTCAGACAGACGCTTGGTCTTTGACCTGACTAATAAGGAGAGTTTGCAGGATGGGGAGAGTTCATCGTGTCTGGTGAAATGTACATTCTTTGGCTTAATGAATTAAGGTATGTTCTCATAGCCATTTCATTGTGTTCTCCCCCAGTGGAAAAGTACTTTTTTGAGTTCTGTGACTGAATCTCAAAATGAGAAGTGTTTTATGGTGATGTTTTTGATGTGATTCTCGATGCTCACTTATGTCCAAATAGGAATCATTTGTTCATTTTGGTCAGACAGTAGGAATAAACAACTAACTGTCCCTGTTCTGCTCTCATAAAAAGGAAGTGCAGAGCTACCCTGCACTGTTAATGAAATGGAAAGCAAACAAAAACTCATGCAAAAGTTTGGGCTGCATCCTCAGCCACTGCTAATCTGCAGAGCTAACGCCGAGCCTGCAGAGCTATAAGGATGTAAATCCACTGAACATCAGTGTAAAGTGCCTCCAGCTCAAAGAACCACAGGGTTCAGGGATGCTCATGTGCATGGCTTAGATTAAGCCCCAGCTAATTCAGGCAGAGCTGGGGAATTTCTTCACCCCAGTAAATTCAACACCAGGGTATTAGCAGAGGAAAGGAGCAGTGCAGGTTTCGCAGGAAATATTTCTGCTGGCTGAAATGGCTTCTCTGCTCACTGGCATTATTTGGTTTTGGTTATTAATTTACTGTAGTGTATTCTAAAAACCCGGTATTTTTATTTTCTCCTCTTCAGTGGAAGTAGTGGCTGATAACATAAAAAAAAAGAAAAAAGCAATTTTTGGTGATTGTATAGAAGGACTGGGGGGAAAAAAGACACTCACATAAGGCAAATATCTGATGAGAACGGACGTGCTCCCATGACACTGAAGAAAAACTTGGTGCTGCTGAGTCCAAAGGAAAGATCCACGCTGCTTACACCAGTATCAAGAGCTTTGTCAGGATTCGCCTTTAAGATCTACATTTATTTGCACAGATCTTTGTAACTGAAGCCCAATGCTGTGATAGTCTGAGTTGTACTGAAAACTGCTGAGTTAAACAGAGCTATTCTGAGAGAAAGAGCAGCAGCTGAAATGATACCAGGACACACTCACATGTGTGATATCTGAGAATGTGGGAAGTGCAATACACTTCACTCACTGTGAATTCAACTGGAGCTCCATCAGGCTCGGTTCTGTCGCTCTGCACAAGGGCAGAGGTTTGGTGGTGGATTTGGTGTGTGATTCCACTAGTACCTGATGGCTGCAGCGAAGTTATGCCACTGAGCTGCAACATACAGCATCACTTCCCAAACTTGTAGCTCCTGATGTTCATTGTTCTGAACTTCAATATATATGTTAGGAAAATATCCGTAAGTATAAGAGAGGATAATTAATGTCTTACAAGTTGGTAAATTCATTTACTGATAATGGGGAAGGCACCTATTTTAGGTGGAGCAATTCCATTTTGCTGTAAATTTAGTCCTGTTCTGCTCCTGTCAGATAGGAGCTCACGTATGATTACATGATAGATCTCTGGGTGAAATGATACATTTTCCTTCAGATCAGGCTGCCTGGCCTCAGCGAGTTTATTCAGGCAGTGGAAATCCCTTATTAAATACATTTTTCAAAACTTCCTGCAATACTGTTTATTTATAGATTACAGGGGAGATAATCAGTGCTTTCCACTCATATTCACTTAGTTCTTCCTAATGATACCTAGTCACACTGAGTCATGGTCATGCATACTCTACTCCACTCACAGTGAATTCCACTCACAGTAAATTTGAATTCACACTTCATAGTCAATCATTTAACTCATTCACATCAGTCACACTGAATCAATACTCTCTCTCTTTTTATTTAAATGCTCACTCCTTTCCTTTCACATTTACTCTTGAACATCATACTTGTTTGCTCGGTGCCTGTCCTTCTAGCAAGAATATAGCTATCATTAATTGCAAAACCTCCGTTTTAACGCATTAATGCAGTTCTTGCCATTTGGGCAATTAGTGCAAAATTACAGGTATTACTTAGGTTTCTTGCTGATGGTGTTGTTTCCCTGTTTTTGGACCAGGGAGTCTCATGTATGCTGCATATCTGTTAGCCTTAGATTTTCGTTTGGCCACCCTGAGGATATACAGCAATTAACTAGAGTAGATGCTACTTTGTTTTTCAGTTTAATTTGATTTTAAGAAAAGGTGAAGGACTCTGAGAATAGGAAGGGAGGCTGAGTGTATTGTTGTCGTCAGAAATCATGAAAACAAATCGTGTCGTGATGAGTAGAACAGTGTTCATTTAATAAATAGGAATATTGCTTACCATGTTCACATGAATTTGGTCCAGTGTCTCTGCTCTTAAGGAGCCGTTTCATGCAAGGCTGAGCAGTGGGCAAATGGGATTGCGAATATAATTGTGCCATCTTCTGCTTCCAGATGGCATCAGGCGAGTCTCTTTCTGTGAAGGCTTTGATGTCAAGTGCTAAAGATACCTTAAAGCTCTCAATTTCCTTCGGGGTATTATAGCACGGAAGTCACTCGTGAGGTTTTCTGGGTTTGAGAGCTAGAATGTGCAAGAATATTAATGCAGGTAATTTGAACAAAATGTTGGACTCACTGATGAAGAGCGTATTAGTTTTATTTGGTTTTTATGTCTGCATCAACAATCAGCAGACCAAAAAACAAATCATAAGCCATAGAATTTAACCAAAGGAGATCCCCCACCCTCCTGCTGAGACTGAGTGAGTCCACGTAGATTGTGAGCAATGAGAAAAAGCAAGCAAGGAAGAAGGGTTTGGGTGAAGCCAGTAAAGCAGTATTGGTGGGCAAATGCGTGGTGTGCAGAGGCTCCTCTGGGCACTTGGGAAGGAGGAAGTACTCCTTGGAGGCATGTTGTGATTTTCAAAAGGAAGGAGAACTATTGCACTGATTGATTTAATAGTGTGGCATTTGGGGCACAAAGAACATGTCCCATGGGACTCCAAAGGATTGTATCTATCCTATTGAGGTTGGCCTGGGATGTGAGAAAGTGCATGTGGTGGACTATTATCCTAATTTACGTCCTGCAGATCAGCTGGGTACGGACAGTGGAGCATCAGCTGTTACCTCCCAGCTTCAGACAAGAAGCAAAGGGCTGTAACTGAATTGTTATTTTCCTTTTCTTGTTCTGTTGTTTATCCTTAAACATGTGGTCTGTGTTAGGTAGCAATGGGGTATTTCTGTGTCTCCCTTTTTGCCCTCCTGGTAAAGCCTTGCTTGACCGCGATGCAGCAATGACCATTAAGGGAAAAAAAGCAGGAACCAGTGAACAGATTCCATCCTCCCTCTCCTGTATCAAGAATGCCTTTCACTCCCTGAAATATTCTTTTCACCCTCAGGTTTTGTTTTGTTTTTTAGCAACACAGTTCTTAAACAAAGATTTCTGTGTCAATTAGTGAAGTGAGTTTGGACTTTCTTTCCTCAGCGTGTGCTCAGCAGATGTTCACAGAAAAACAAAGTTTACCCAAACATTTCTGAGGTTGGAGTTTGTATATACAACCTCTCTCTTTTCTTTCCAAAGGGTACCATATTAACAATTCTTTTCTCGCCAGTATAAATATTTTTCCTGCAATTAACTGCATAATGGTACAGCGCAGATCCTCACGGAGGGCATACTGGTCCACTGCAATTCAAGTCACGCCTTTACGGTAGCATCCACCCCGATGTATTAGAAATCCACTGCATTTTTCTGGGGAAAAGAAACTTCTAAATATGGGAATAATTCCCTAACCTGTTTATTTGGTATAGTGGTTTGCTGTCTAATAGCGCAGCCCCAACGAACATCTATTAGAAGTGTTTTATTTTCTTTATTTTTATTTTTATTTTATTTTCTGAGTCATCCTTTGATTTTCAAAACACTTTGGCCATCCACAGCCTCCAAGTCTCCTTCCAGGAGGAACACTGAAGAATCAAGTGCATCTCTCCTTCCTTTTAAAATTACCCTTCAGGGCAGTGCACACACAGAGTGACCCTGGCTTTTGACAAACCTTTGCTGAACAAAATGTAACAAGCCCTGTATATTTTGAGCAGCATTTTCTATTCTGACAGAGACAGCTCAGTAGCATTTGATGTCTGCTTGCTGGTCATAGATAATGGTGCATCTTGGGACCATTGTCATCCCTGTCAATAAGACAGCCTGGGGGGACATGCAACAAAGCTACCTTTTGATTCACCGTTTTTCCTTCCTTCCCAAGACATTTGTAAGCCTGTGGTCAGCTAGGTCACTTTATTTCATCCTGATGTGCCTTGATAATAGCATCATGTCTAACAAAAAAATTTGACAGACCGTCGATGTATGTTTCTTTGGTTCCTGTGTTGTTTTCTATGCCTCCTCAATGTCAAACAAGCTTTGAAAGCTACTGATTATGTTTGTTTGGACTGTATTTGACAAGATTCCTATTCTTTGAAGCAATTAAGCTCCTGAGGATGGATCTTGGGATTTGAGCTAATTTTTTTAGCATTGCAGGGAGCTACCAGAGCATATCCTACATTTTGCCTTTTTCTGCATCTCAAGGTTGTATTTGCATTGTGAGTTTAGAAATACCTGAACCCAAAGGAAACTTGTAAGCTTCAGAAGATTAAAAAAACAAACCGAGTAAGTCCGCAGCTTAAAGCTGAAACTTTCGCCTGATTTTATCATAAAACAGCAAGTTCTGCAAGTTCAGGCAGTGAATTCTCTGCAGAGCTTAACCATTGTGAGGCCGTACTGACTGTCCACTTGCAGAGTATAATTTGTTAATATAATTTATTAACCTCTCTGCTTCTGAAGCAGTAGAGATGGCACACAAAGTATTTTACTGGCCATAGACAACAGCTTGCAGCCTGGCTTCTTGTTTAGATTAGTTGCAGGTCGTTTAGCATACAGCAAATGGGAATTAACAGTATCTTTAGTTTTGTCAGTTATCTAAATTGTTAAATGGTGTTACTTTGGTTCAGCAAAGCATTTCCAGGGCAACAGAGCCATTCTTTTTGGCAGTCACAGAGAGAAGTTTGAGTCCTGCCCTTGTAGCAGTGGCCATGGAGCACAGGCGCTTTTAATTGTTTGGGTTTTTTTGGTTGTTTTTTTGGATTTCTTTTGTGTGTTTTTTTTTTTGTTGTTGTTTTTTTGGGTTTTTTTTCCATTTTTGGCATGTAAAGATGAATTTATCACAGTTCATGCAATACTAGAAAAGGCAAATGGTAATTTCCAGCTGCAGAGAAAAAAAAAAAAGCCTTTCATTTCTGTTCTGTGCAGTGTCTTAAGAAAATTTTGTTGCCTGTAAAAGGCATTAATTCTAATCCTTTATTTTTGTCACCACACATACAGTGGAAAGGAACTTCCCTCTGAAAAATCCACTAGTAAAAAATCCATTTTTTGATGTCCGGTGACGTTTGAGTCCAGGTCCCAAAGGATCTGTGTGTGTCCAGCTCCCACCTGGAAAATGGAAAGCTGGAGCTGCTCAGAAGCCTGAGCCTCTGACAATGGCTGGCAGCCTCCAAGGGCTTTGTGTTGCCTTTATGGGAGCAGAGGAGCTTCAAGAACTTAATGAGTGGTAGGAGTCTGAACTGCAGCTAGCTGAAGAGCTCAGCTTCCAGCACAGTCTTGCCACAGGCCTCTAACACCATGGAACAAATTTCTATGCTTCACTTTCCCTTTAAATAGGAGCACGATATCAGTATCAGCCTTCTTTTTCTAAGTCTTTTCCTGTATCACTCGCTGCAACTAATGTAGGTGGTAGGTACTGTTAGAAAACAGGCTATTTTATTAGGATTTGTATTAAGTTCTAGGATTATTATAAAAACATTAGCCTCTCATTTTCAAACATTTTGCCTTTGATTCTGAGACATCATTTGGGCTGCACTATCTTCAAAACAAATATAGAGTTAGAATGGTTATAGATGAAAACACAGCTAACAGCTGCCTGCTGCAAATTTGCACGTTTTCCTTGCTTGCAAGATATGAAAATTGCAAATTTCCCAGAGAAATTAACCTGCTTTTGATTGTAATATTCCCCTCACCCCAACAGACTAAGGGGAGGACAATGGTTTCTACCCATTACCATGCCGCCACTATCAGCAGTGCTTGAAAGCCATGTCTGAAGGCCTTCCATTGGTTACAAAGGATATTGAAGAATGAATTCCTTTGCTTTCTTCTCACTGATATTTTTTACATGGATGCAGTATTTGCTTGAAGTACTGATGCTTTTCTGGCTTTTACATTCAGTGCCGTTCTGGCAGGATATCTATTGTTCTATGGGACAGTGTTGTCTAGTTTTCTTCTTATTAAATGCTTGGGTTATTATTTCTGTGTCTTTAGAATATTTCTCTGTATTAAAAGGATGATAAATTGTAGCAGCTATTAAGGGCCCGATCCTGAATTCTTAATGTACTCATTTCCATTAAAGTTCCTCCGACATAGATTTATACAGAATCTGATAAATTTCTGCTTGGCAAATTCCTAGAGAAACCACAGAAACCTGAATTAAACTAGCCTCTTAAAATTATCAACTTGAGCCTGGTGCATTCTGTGTATTCAGTTCACCACAGGACAGGCATTAATGACTAATCATTAAGCACCAAGATGCAAAAAGTGCTGTGTGGTTTTGGGACACATAGGGGATTTGGGACCAAACTCTGTTTCTAGTTTCAGGTACAAGCTGTACTGTCCATAATGTTCTCATTTTAGGATCCTTAGAGTATTGTAATATGTTTTCTTTATCCTGTATCTTTATTCAGTGTGTGGACAGTCTAATTCTTTGAGGCCATGCTCTGTCAGCCTTCCAACTAAGCAAATGCTGTCTCATTTAGACTCAATGTGCAGTCCTTTTACTCCAGTATCCATACGCTGTCATTTGCATTGTAAGTGATAAAAATTATGAACTTCTTCATTTTGCTGTGCTTCTCAGAGGAGAATCCCTGATATTTTAGAATGTTTTGGTCAGATAAAGCACAGCAAAGCAGAGCACAGAAGACAAACATGCACAAATTCAGTGCTTCAGTGGGTAACTGTCCTCAATAGTTAGTAGATAGCAACTCACAGGCAGGGAATATAGTAGAGAATAAATAATAGATTTCTTTATATAAGAAAAATTCAGCTTTCCTAGAGCATGTTCTAATAGGTGACATTGCTTTAATGCTCTTACTTGATACGAGGAAAGAGTGTTTCGATCCTTGATGACCACAAGTCAACAGATTTGTTTTATACATCTCATTTGGAAAGCCTTAATAAGCTCAGAGCTTTTTCCTCCAAAAACGTGATGTTGGATGCCATGAGCTCCCACGGAACAGTTGCCTCTCAAATGGAAATGTACATCCAGAGCTTTCAAAGACCATTTATGTTTAGAAAAAGGTCTGTCGTGGAAAATTTAAAAATAAATAATGTAAGCATGCATGTAGTTGATTACTTTTGAAAATAATTGGGCATGATCTGCTTTGGAATAAATGCTTCTTTTAGATATTTCTTTCCCAAGAAGATAATAATAATAATAATAAAAAAAGATAAGAAGGAGTTCCTTTGACATACACCATTTTTTCCTTTATTCTTTTCTCCCATTTTACAATTATAGCTGCTGAATACAAAAAACATTATTTATGGAGCTCTATATATGAATGTTTCCTCCTTTTCATATGTTCTTTAACTTTGCTTTAGAAGAAACAAAGCACAAAGGTAAACTTCCCAGATTGTCAGTTTAATGAAGTACTTAATTTTACATAGGTGTCTTAGAAGGAGCTAAATTTCCAGAAGAAGGAAAAAGTCCCCTCTAGACCAATAATTGTCAATGGCAGGAAAACTCTTGGCAGAGAAAGTAGGGATTTATCTTTAGTTGGAATGAATTTCCTCTGTCAATTGGCATTCAAAAAAAATTCAGCTGGGAGAGTTAAGTGACTAAATAGTTCTCAAATGACTGAAACAAATGGATGCTTTAATGAAAATCTTTTGAATGTCACTCAAAATTTAATCCCTGGTGTGATGGCTTAGATTTTATGATACTGTATACGTGTTTTTTCCTCTCCTCCCTTCCCCTCCCCTCTCTTCTCCATTTAATATAAGCTGAAGGTTTTGTTTCTTAAAAATATGTCTTGTGTCTGTTTTGCTTATGCTGACCAGACCCAAAAGTTGACAACTTTTCTTGACGTGTTTTGGGATGATCTTCATCATCTTAGGTCAAAACCAAGGGTAACTTTTTAATGATAATTTTAACTGGTTAGCAGAGTCTCTCGGTTGTGAAACTTCTTTGAGTCTTCACACATGGTACTAGTCACCAGAATGAATTGGTTTAAATGTAATTTTCAACTGTTCTAGGCTTTTATAGGGTATTAGTTTTGGAAAAAAAAAAAAAAAGAAGAAGTGTACTCTATAGTTTACTTTGGGCTGACAGTGTTTATCCTGTATGTTTGTAGAAATAAACAGGAAAACCCTTAAACATTAACAACTGTATTTGATTCTTGATGCTTCTTGGCAACTAATCACAACAACTCCTTGGTGAGGTCCTACGTATGACATGTAAATATTTGACATAAAGGTAAAATATAGATATCTGATCCCCTTATATATTTAATGATCCCAAACAATTTTTTGGGCAACAGCAAATAGCAAAATGTTATTCAAGAGGAAAAAAAAATTAAGTGAACAAGCTGTTCCTTTCTTATGTTAGCAATTATTTTCTTATAGTAGCTGCTGTACATGTTGTTAATTACTGTGAAGATTAAAACCACTTCATTTTAGTGCTATAATTACATATACTTTTGCCAATGGACAGTTGATCTTTCCTGTGAATTTGTGCAAGCTGCAGATTTTTCGGAATATTTCTGTGATTTCTTTGCTACCTCTCTTGTCAGAGGCTCTGTCATCAGCTCAGATCTTGCTTTTTGCAGACATCCATCCCACTTCTTGCTTTGACGACAGGCATTGCGTGTCTCCGGTTCAGATTCATTCCCAGTCTCCACTTTCTCTCTCCATGTTCAAGAAGCACTGCATATTCAGGATAAAAAAAGCTGTTTTTTCTCTGCAGAACCCTCTTCTGCCCAAATGAAAGCTCTGCTGCTGCTCATTGACAGCATCTTAGCAGTTTTTCTATTTATTTTCCACTATACGACTCGAGTTTTTCTGAGCGAGTGTTGTTGATTAGGCCACTGACGGTCCAGTGATCCCACGTTGCTTCTGTTACTAGGAAGCTTCATCCACATGAAGGCCATGTTCAATTGCTCCCATTTATCCTTCCTTTTGTCCCCTTTAAAGTAAAGAATCCTATAGGTGACGAAGAATCATGGAATCACAGAATGGCCTGGATTGGAAGGGACCTCAAGGATCATGAATTTTCCAACCCTCCCCCTTCCGGCCACAGGCAGAGCCACCAACCTCCACATTTAATACCAGACCAAGCTGCCCAGGGCCCCATCCAACCTGGCCTTGAACACTTCCAGGGATGGAGAATCCACTTCTGCGCAGCCTGTTCCAGCACCTCACCACTGTCTCTGTAAAGAACTTCCCCCTGATATCCAATCTAAATCTTTCCTCCTTCGACTTAAAACCATTTCCCCTTGTCCTGCTATTATCTATCCTTTCAAAGGGTTGGGTCCCCTAAATAAGAAAAGAAAAAAAAAGAAAAGAAGAAAGAAATCATTGGAAACTATTTTGATGTTGAAGAAACATTGTGAGGAGGGCTGAAGGAATTCTGCAGGAGGCAGGGATCATCTCCCTTAAACTGTACCTTTTCCTTACTCCTGTCCAGGTGAAATTCTGCCATTAGAGCCATCTTCTCTAACCATTTCTTTGGCTGCATAAAACCTATGTTCGTCAAGAGACGCAAAATTTTGTCTCCTCCTTCATTATTTTGCTCTTACTTTAACATATCCCAGATTTTCATGCAGTCATTGCTACGACCTAAATCTGTCTCCCCTAATGCTTGTTAATTACATTATTTTCTTTGTTAAATATATTTCCAGATTCAAAATTTTCAAGATGTTTCTGTCTATCTACCTATTTATATAGAAAATTGCTTATGTTCCAACTTCCTCAGGGCTGCGTTATCCCTCTTTTTCAAAAGTCCTACATGGGGACATGTACTGAGACCATGAAAGTATCTTACAGTCTTCTGTTCATCCAGTGACCCGGGGTAAGAACTCTTCCCCTTGATATCAGAACTCCCCAGGATTTGCTCCTGCTTAAAAATGTATAGATGTCCATGAAGAATTTCTTGGAAACTTACTTCCTCAGATACTTAGTGGAAACTGTAAAAATGTGTGATAATGTGAGATCAAAACTTTCAGCAGTGCTGAGTTTCTTCAGAAAAATGAAGCAATTGCAGGGAAGAAGGCTGATATGTTTGAAGCCACAACTAATGCAATAAAAAAATCTATCTTTGAAAGCCTTGGTTTAGAGCTGTGTGAAGCTCAACAAAGAATTGCTAATACAGAGAATATGAATGGTTGCATAATTACATTGACGATCTAGAAAACAAGCTTAGAAAAGAGGTTTTTAAGTTGCTGAGGACAGCTGAAGGATGAGACATTGGAGAGCAGTGATTTTTCCCCACCCGTATTTTGTATATGTTTTTCATTAGTGTGTTTTGAAGACATGGAACATGTAAATCAAGTGTGACTGTCATTTGCTTTGAAATGTTGCATATTAGTTTCATTAGGGGTTTCAGCAAAGCCTTGCCCAGAAAGTCTTACCAATAGAAAATTTGATTTGTATTATTTTTTTCTGGCTTTATTTTTCCTTCCTAAAGGTTACTGCCACTGTTCGTTTTACGGTGTTTATGTGATCTTATAATAAGTGTTATCACTTTGTGTAATTATTATGTGTGATTAATCCAGTTCCCACTTGAAAGCTGTGGGATATTTTTTTTGTTGTTGTTCTAACCAGAGGGTATGTCTTTAAACCTTTGTGTTGTTCACTTATAATGATAAATGACAAGAGCCATCGTGAAGAGGGAGAAAGATAGAAACTGGAATAAATTGTTCAGTGGAAGAAGATTTGCAGGAAAATTTTGGATTAGCACCTTCTGTAGCAAGTTTTGAGAAAAATGGTGGGCTCAATGGATAGATCTCATCGTGTTTTATGCTGCATGGATTTCTATAGCTATCAAGTTGTAGCTTAGTGTGAAAGAATGTACACTGCGTAAAATTTTCAGATATTTTCCTTTTGGAGAAATTCTATCCAACTTAAATGTAGCCTTTAAAATAAATAGATCAATGAATTCCCTTCTTAGCCTTTGCAAACACATAGTATCTGCCAGTGTAAGCATAATCCTGAGTGGTGGATTGGTATTTTACAATTGAAGGGGATTTGGACTTGGCGCTGGAGACTGCAAATGGTATGGTAGCAAAATAGCTTTGGTTTTAGGTAACATGGATTTGAGAATGGATATGGTATCCAAGGAGAAATTTAACCATTTCCACAATGTTCCACTTTTTCAAAATTCGTGGCAATAGTACATTACTTTTGTAAATCTTGCAAGTAATTATTTCCAAGGATGGAATCTATATATGTTAGTGAATTGTTGGAAATCCCATTGTGATAGAGATTTGTCCTGAAGCATGATAGCTGCGTAGGTACATTGTATGGTTCTCAGTAGTAACCTGGGCAAACAAATTGTTTATATTTGCTAAAGAAAATGCAATTAACTGTGATATTATTTCAGTTATTATTCTTTTCAGAACTGTAGTTCCATTTGATGATTTCTATGCTTTCATAGGCAGTCCTCAGGCACAAATGATTTGTGAGTTGAGGATTTTCTGGACTTCTGAAGCTCTAGATGCTACTTGTTATTTAAAATTCATGTCTGCATTACTTCGAATAGATCATTTTTCATTATTAGTATCTGTACCCTAAACAAATTGACTCTTTCTTTTGTAGCAAAGAATAAGCATGAGCATCTCAAATGCACACCAGATTGCTTCTAGAGAATCAATGGAGTATCATTATAAGAACTGTGTATTCTTTTCTTCAACTATTTTAACTATCTGCAATTGACTTACATTCATTAATACAGAAACACTGCTATTCCACTTAGATGCTTTTTCACTCTTTTTTTTTCTGCACTTTATATTGGCTTCAGATGCCAAGCGGTTTGAAATAACATGAAAAACTTTTAAAATATATTTAAGAATTCCTTGAGCTTGTCAGAGTTACTGTATTTCAGGAGCCTGAACTATTGCAAAATGTATGAAGGGAGATATCCCCCCAATTAATGGGCAATCAGTGTTTCATATAAAACTGTTTCATATGTAACTGCAGGTAAAAATAGATAACTCCCACAACCAGATTAAACCAATTAACTTATAGCGTTTGGTTTTCAAAAGGGCTCTGGAAATTAAAATATAAGGCCAGCAATAGGAGGAAGTGAGAAAGAAATATATTGGTATTTCCTTTGAGGAGCATTTATTCCAAAGCTGGTTATAAAAATAATCTTAAATATCAATTAACAAAAAAATGCTATTAGTCGTTAACTTAGATTCGGCTCACCATCTATTCACTGCCTTCTGAATTAATGTTCAGCACAGTAAATGTTAATGTACACTTAATTCTTCCCTGTGGCAAAGCCTGAAGAAGGTCATTAAGGTAACCGGTAACCTTAAGGTCCAACCTCAGTGGGACATTCAGGACCTTTCTTCAAAAGGCTTCTCTCAATTTCACCATGATGAAAGTGTAAGGAAAAATGGGATAAACTTTTTTGGGCACTTTTGTTGACTTGCTGTTTTATAAGACATATCAATCTCACTGATAGCAGGCATGGATGCTGTGACTCCCTTTAAGTCATCACTTCACTTTCAGGCCAGATTCAGATTTCTTTGGCACAGGGTTGGCAGCCCTTGTTTATGGCAGGAATGGTGTTGAGTGCCTCATATTTATGACACTTATGGTCTTCAGTGCACAGCCTGTCATTCAAATTTACATTGTAAAATTTGTTCAACTCATATCACATTGATTTATCTAGATTAGCAACTTTACCTGCTTCTTAGGTAGAGTATAAAGAAATTCAAGAGGAAGGAAAAGTACCAGGAATAAGCATATCTTGGTAACAGGATTATTATTTTTTTTCCAGTTGCTACTCTGTTAGTTTTTATCTTTGAATCATAGAATGGCCTGAGTTGAAAAGTACCACAGTGTTCATCCCGTTCCAAACCCCTTCTATGTGCAGGGTCACCAACCAGCAGACCAGGCTGCCCAGAGCCACATCCAGCCTGGCCTTGAATGCCTCCAGAGATGGGGGCATCCATAACCTTCTTGGGCAAGCTGTTCCAGTGTGTCACCCCTTCCTCTTTTCTTACAGACCTTAGTTTGCTATTCCCACATAATAACAAAACAAAACAAACAAAACAAAACAAAAATCTGAATTATAGTAAAAGTTAAGTCTACAATAGGCAGAATGGGACATGAACATTTGTAATCTATTAGTGAGTGCTGACCCACCAAAGGTGAGGGATTGAGATGCTTAGTTTAATCTTCACGGATCTTGCAAAACTGTTGGAGAGTTCTTCTAACCAGACATTTGCGATCCATTTTGAGGCTTTAACTGCCACAGTGAAGAGATTGCTCCATTTGCAAGTCCATGTGTCGGAGGAGTTAGTAAATCTTAATTTTTCAATATAAGTTGTCAAATCCTATCTCATTCAGCTTTCATTCTGGACAGGGGATATAAGTTTTAAATCACAATCTGTCTTATTAGTGGTTGGCTATAAAAGCTAAATGTCTGTAAGCACCAAGTTTTGTTATGCTAGAATCCAAACACAAACACAGGTTACAATCGTGTGGATGTTGCTCGTTCCCTTGCCTATCAAGCAGAAACCAAATCCAACAAAAACATTTCATGCACGCCACAAGCAACTTCCTAATTCCAAATGATGTATCAGTAACACAATCATGGCTGCCTTTCTTTAGAATTATGGTTATCTGTTTTGTACTCAAAATATGCACATAGAGCAATTTCATCTGTGAGAACTAGGGAAAATTATATTAATCATCATAACTGAGTACAGCTTCTTTCTCAGCATGAGTCATAAATATCTTTGAGCATTAAACCTCTTTACAATAACATTAATTTAATCTATAAGAGGGCATTGCGTGCAATAAATTCCATTTACAAATCTGAGTGGGCAATAAAGAGAAATATGTAGCTCACTTTTTTCTATACTGAAGATCAGGAAATGATGCACCAAAATAAGTTTCCCTCGACCCAAATGGGGTAAGACTAGAAAAGAAAAAAGTGCTTCCTGATTTCTTTGCCTCAGTGCTACTGCTTTGTTTGCTGTCAGTCAGAAGCTGATATAGCTTAAAATATTGTTATTGATTGTTCAATTTGTTGTTCGTGTATGTAGATTTTATTCAGGTTGGAGTGATGTTGAAAATTGGGGTCCACATGCTAGACTGCCAGCACAGTGTTGACAACACAAATGTTAAAATACAATAATCCCCGTAGTATAAAATGGCCATTGACAGTCTAATTTCCATTTTGTGGTTTATGGCCTCTACTGAATATCTGATAATGTAATTATGCTTCAGAAAAGAATGAATCCTCTCTGGTAAACTGAGCTGTGTATGCAATGCCAATGTGAATTAAATAAAGTGACATCAGAGCTCAGCCAGGGCTTATTTTAGGAGCACATTTTTAAACATTTACTATGGTTTGTTCTACAGTAGTGCCAGGGAGCAGATTTATGGCTCTTAGCATATTCATGTTGAAGAAATGTGTGACTTCATTCTTTATTTTAGTCCAGGAGAGCAAACAAAACAGCTTCTATAATACAGTCAGTGTTGCTCTGAGACTCAGGTGTGAAGGAAGTTTTCAGCTGAGCCCATCACCAGGTGTCCCTCTACAAAGCACAGAAGGAAGGAGGCAGCCACGCAGTCAGGAAATAGAGATGTCAATACAGCTACCCCAAATTATCTGCATGCCACAAAAATGAGACTGCGTTTATTTTTTGGCAATAGGTACCTTATCAGCTTTTATGCTGGGATTTCAGTTTATAAATGTATGGGAATATACAATGTGATCCTATGGTTAAGAATTTCCTCCTTTTAAATTTCAGTTGTCAAGTTATGTTACGCTGTTTATAATGTGGTGAATTATGTTCAGTCCTATCCTGCTCACTGCTAGCACAATGCAACTTAACATCAGGCAACATAACAGAATATGACAGCTAAAATTTGAAAGTACCCTCATTGTATTTGTGAATTGAATACTCAGCTGTGTGATTTAAAAATGGACTGGCATCTTGAGTCCAGGAACAAGTAACATTACTTGAATTCATTTTTTTTCCCCTAATACATTTGCATTGCTGTTTTGACCTTCTTTCTAACAGGAAAAAAATAACCCAAAGCAACTGACATGTATTGACACAGAGGTATTGTATAGTTAGTGTGATGTTGCAGACATGTTTAAAGGAACTTCTGAAATCATGAATTTGATGAGACTGAATCAGAATGTCACTTTACCATGTAAACAGCAGAGAGAGAGCCAAGCCTCACATGTGGATTTCCAGTGTCCCAAACCATTAGTATTAAAAGTCTGGGGCCTGGTTCCACTCGTGATAAAGAGAAGTGTCAAATCAGATCATGGTTTGTGTTTCATTCCCAGTCTCACAAAGATCGTCACTGTAAGGCATTGTGTTTAGAGCATCTTGACAGATCCTTTAGGACCTGTCAGTGAGGCAAGAATTGGAGGTGAACCTCTGCACCTCAGCTCCCCTTTTATGATGGTCAGAAATGTTGACCACTAGAAAAATAGAGAATCTCTGGACTTCTCTACATGCCTGTACAGGTATGAATAATTCCCTGTTGCACCTCAACTTCCTCCTTGCTTTTCCCCTCTGTCTGTTTTTCATTGGAGTCCACGTGCAGAAAATCTGACCCCAGGGCAGCCTCTGTTTCAGTGTTCAGCTGGGGCAGCCTAGGAGGTGCCAAGAGGAGAGTGGCCTTCCAACTTCCAACTGGGAAGAGCAGATTTGTGCACTCAGGATCAAGTATGAGCCCCAACAGCTTATGAGCAACCGTACTACCACTTGTTTTTTTTCCAACCTAAGCCGTTCTATGATTGATTCTATGATTCTGTGCTGTATGCCTATCTGTTGGCTGGCTCCTTCACTCCTAAATTGAAACATACAATTGACTCCTTGTCAAATGGGGTATGGTTTTGGAAGGAGCAGAGGAAGTTGATGCCTGTGCAAATGCACATGTGTCCTATCATAAAATGAACAAGTTCTTAGGAAGATACTGTTAACATTATTAATATTATTTTCATTATTATCTTGTTGTGGGTGTGCCTCTCCTACATTACTCTCTGGTTATTAGCTTCATTGTGTAGGAGAAAGGTAAATGCACATAGACTGCAGACAGTATAGGGAGCCAATGAGACTGTATTAGTCAGCATGCTAGTGGTTGAGCTGCTGTTACAAGAGCATTACAAATATTAGTTATTATTATTTATTACTTATGCAACACCCACACAGTATGTGAGACATTTAACAAACCACATAAAAGGCAGGGCTGCACCGCAGAGCGATTACAGGATGGATTTCAGACATGATAAATTGCTATTAGCTTCTTGTTTGTGTTTCTCATACTGAAAAATTTCCTGAAGGTCCCAACCAAACAGACTTCAGCCACAGTTGGCACTTTTCAAACACACCATTAAAGAAAATAGTCTCTGGATAAATTCATAAATATACATAGTGATGTCAGGATCTGCTCACAGAGCATCCTGCAAGAAGAGTTGCTGTCACAGTGAAATGTAGAGATGAAACTGTATGGGTTTAATAATGTCCATAACTTCTTTCTTTACTCTTGTACTGTCCATTGGCTCTTTGGAAGAAAATCCCCAAAGTAATGATGCTGCTTGTCCTATTTCTTCTCAGTGTACTCTGAAAGTCTGGGTGAAATGACTTGCCAAGGAGAGCAATCCACTTAATATCTCGTACCTTCTTCTGAAGACTGTGCTTTTCCCTGACACAAGTTGCATGTTACAACGTGTGTGTTTCTATGCCCGTATGTTTCAGTACTACAATATTTTCACCTCAGACCTTGTCGTGCTGTGTGTTCTCAAATCTATCTGAAGCATCAGGGCAGTATTCACCCTCCTTGTGTTTCCTCCTGGCCTTGGAGAAATTTCCTCAATATTCCAGGCTTACTGGGTATCCCAGGACAAGGGGGGCGGGGAGGAGGAGTGTTGTTCAGTCTTGGAGCAGTCTTAGCTCTGCTGTGATTTTGCATTACTTTCTCCTTTGTGTTTTTACAAAGCATCAGTCTTTCCATTCCAAACACTCCTTGCATATCTTTTTAAAGTTAGCTTTTCCTGTTTAACTATTAAAAACATCCACAACTCGAGAATCAGCTTTTGTCAAGGAAAATATATGGAGAAAGCTATGTTTATTTATTTGTTTATTTTTTGCTGGCACCCCTTGCTTGGATAACGATCAAAACGCTGTCTAAATCTTTTCCAGCTGTCCTCAAATATTCAGGATCTAAACTCCAGGGCTCCTAATGTCTCTCTGCTCCCCTGGCCAGCATTTCCCTGCCCTGTGTGGGTGAGCAGTCCCTGAGACCTGTGGCCTTGGCATGACAGGCTGATGGAAGCCAGGCTCCCTCCCAGACACAATTATTCATGTACTGGTTTGGTGTCCTCTTTAGCAAATTAACATAGTAAAAGCATGAGAGGGAAAGGGTGCTGCAGTGGTAACTAGAGGAGTATGTTTAAATAAATGTTCTATGGGGAATCTGCAGATTTGATTTTGTTCCAGTTGTCTTTAACGACATATTCCAGTTTCATGCTTGCTTTTCCTTTTTTTTTTTTTTTTTTTCCTTCATATTTTACATACTTAGAAATCCTACTGGAAAGGGATATTTAATATATATGTATTTATACTTAAAGAATGAAGGAGCATGAAAAGGTTTTTAATACAAGAATCTCAAGTTTCCCATGGTGATTTTTTTCCATTCTATTCCTTTCCCTCACTGTCAGATATCTTTCTGTCTGTACAAACAAGGTATAAAGAGGTGTTCAAGGCCAGGTTGGGTGAGACCCTGGGCAGCCTGGTCTAGTATTAAGTGTGGAGGTTGGTGGCCCTGCATGGTGGCATGGGGTTGGAGCTTGATCATCTTTGAGGTCCCTTTCAACCCAAGCCATTCTGTGAAGAGTTGACAGACCTTGCTAATATCTGAGGTTCCTCATGCCATTATGCTAGAAAGTCCCAAGAATATTTAAAAAAAATGTTATGGGTTGCAAACAAGCCATAAGTGTAAGTTTTCCTTTGGAGTATCTCAGGAACTGGATTTGAGCTTTGGAGCAGCTCTGCTCTGTGAGCTGTGCTGTACCCTATGCCAGCACAGCCAGCACAGCTATCTTGCCCTCCACCTCACCTATGGAAACACGCAACCAGGCTCTTGTGCAGAGAGAAGCACCAGCCAAAATTCATATTTTAACTGTTTTTCATATAAATTTAGTTTCCCAATCATCCCCAAGTGAAATAATTCCTTATTATGCATATGGAAAAGCATCTATTAAAAGCAATTTTTAACGTTCTGTGTAGACTTCTTTTATCTGTATTTGCAATACAGTGAAAAGTAATTCATTCATTTGGAGACACATATGGATAATTTTTATGGACGTGTAGCAAATTTTAGGGGATGTGAAAATGTTGCAATTATTTTTAAAGTAATGCAATACAAAAGTGGGGTTGGTTTGTGTGTTCATGACAGGATTGGATTTTCCACAGACAACTGCCAAACATGGAGAAGTTACAATCTGTGTTTCTTCTTGTGCAGTCTACCTCTTCTGTCCCATCTCTGGCTTAGAGTGTAATAGAACTACAAATAAATATGCTGTAGTTAACTCATTTTAAATTGGAAATTTGGTGAAATGCATTAACCGTCAGAAAATAGTTCACTGTATTTAATTAGTAAAGAGAAATATTCCACACACAAAATGTCAGCAGAATTCACAGAAATAAGCTGTCTTTTACTCTCAGTATTAATTGCAGTTGATATTTAACCATACATTTCACTGAAAAAAATGCGAGGTAGACTCAGCTCAATTATAGGCTGGAACATCTGATGCTTTGAGGAAATTCAGATCTGCACTGAGTATCTGGGAATATTATTTAATCTGTGGTTTTGTTTTGCTTTATAGGACTGGGGAGCAACTATGACCCAAGGCTTTCTCATGGTGCATTACAGTTTCCTAAGTTTACCTGGAGTAACAAGGTAAGTTTCATCAGCACTTGTATTCAGAAGAGTATGGGATATCATAATTACTGCTATAATTACTAAATATGGACCAAAATAATTTGTTTAAATTTTAGGAATTGACCAAGTCGTGTCATTTTTTTTTTCACAACATTATTGCTCATTAACAAGCCTGTGTGTATTTAAGTCTTCACAATTTATTTTTTCCTTTGAAGGTAAAAGGAAAAAAAAAAAAACCCTTTACTGACATATTAATGTTCTAACTATGAATAGAATATCCCATTTTGTTTGAAGGATAGTTCCCTTGATCCGTTAAATAAATACTACGTGCAGGGAGAGAAAGGAGTTGCGTATGCAAGAAACGCAGTCACTGAGTGCAGATTTATGGTGGAGTGGAGTAAAGGGAAGTGATATGACTGTGAAAAGATAAATGAAATTACACTTACGAGCACTAAATCCTCCAGTATTGGAAAACATTGGCTATTTGTGTTTAGAACATCCAGTATTCAGTATAAATGGACTTTAGTCAATAAATCTACAGCATGCAAGCTTGACACCAAAATGCACAATTTCTGCCAAGCTAAAAACTGAGCGGTTCGTTATGTTTTAATGTGATTTGAAAATGGTGAGCTTTTGTCATGTTGCTCGATGTCATGTCTTGTGCCTATCATCACTGCTTTTGATGGGCTGGGTTTCTCACTGTGTATTGGTTTTTTGGTGGTTTTTGCTCATTCCTCATACCCACTGTGGTGGCATAAGCTGAGCCTGATGAATTTGGAGGAACTTGTTCGTCAGAGTTTGAAATGCATCTTGGGTGAGCAGCTCGACACAGTCCTAATTTAACAGCCTCTGAGGCTTATGTGCTGATGATTTCTGCTAGTAAAGTGTTATAATTGGATTATTGAAGTATTAGGTAAATTCAGTCGGATTTACTGTTTGAAGTGGAAATACAAAAAATGCTGGTACGATATTACTACTTTGTCATACCTATTAACAACACATTCCAGTGTTGCAGCAACAATAGATTTACTTTCAACTATTTAGGCTTTCCAGTGTGTGGAATTACATTATTGGGGTGGGTAACTTGGTGGACACCAGTGACCTCTGCAGACTCTTGCTGGCTGTCTTTGGGAAGATGGTAGCTTTTCTTGCCTTTAAGTGACAGTAGAATTTCCCTGAAGGTGATATGACACCGCATGATGTATTTCTTCTTAAAGCAGAAACATGTTGTAGCTAATCCTGGAGCAGGTGGCAACAAAATGATAGAATTCAGTACATTTTACAAATGTCTGAAGAGACTAAATGTCATTAAGATGACAATCCCTAATTGTGCAGGTAAAAGAATAAAAACAGAAGCTTTCCTTTTGCAGTTATAAATTGATTTGACATGTGTAATGAGTACAGACAAGCCTTTCTGTCTGTCTGTATTTCTGCAGTATAATCCTTATTCAAAGATGAGCAACCTGTGGCATAGCAAGATAATATTTGGCCAAGTTCATCCAGCAAGTGGCAGCTGTGTCTATTTGGAATCTTTAAGATTCCATAACGGTATTTTAAAGGCAGCATTTTCAAATGACCGACTTTCTCTGGGACTTGAGGATTGTTAGGTGGTTTTGACAAAATTACCTTCGAGCCAAACTTAGATTAATGATGTTAAGCCTTGATCTCTTTTCAAATCTGTTTTTATCTATCTGTGCCATTCAGATTTAAATGAAGAGCAGTGTTATTACTACCAATTTCAGTATTCTTAATGCTGTGCCAAACTTTGTTTATCTGCTTTTCCTCTTTATGCTAATGTGAAGTGCTCTCCTTCATAAATCTATGTACTTCAAACAGCTAGGAAGCCAATCTCAGTGTTGCCCAAGCAGACCAAGTGAGTGTTGTGTATCAGGGAAGGATTGAAACAGCAGTTATAAATATCCTCAGAAACCTAAAGGCACTTCAGACCCAGATGCAAAGACTGCTCAGGTCTTTCTGTATAAAACACAGCATGGGGCAAAACGTCCCATGTGTTCAGAATTCTGATAGTGATTTATTATACGAAGGGCTGTGACCTATGTTTCCCAGGTGGCTGAGAATGCACGTAACCTGCTTGTAAAACAAACCCCTTCACCTAATAAAAGTGCTTTATTTAACAGAGGAAAGATCAGAAATGAGACTTGAGGAGCCAGTCTCAGGAGTCAGATTCTGTCACAGATATACTGGGGTCAAGGTTCGAGCTCAGCTATGCGCTTTCTTAGGAGCTGCCCTGACATTTGGGACCATGCAGATAGGGGTTGGGTGGTGACAGTCTTCCTGAGGCCTGATCTGCTAAATACTCAGTACCATTGCCTTTTGAAAGTTAGGGGAGATCATGAAGGTGATGCTCCTCCGTATTCCTGTGTTCAGTCACCTCTCTGTTATAATGCAGTTGTATCTATTAAAACTTGGTATCTATTGAACAAATTAGTAGTGATTTTATTGAGGAGTTATTCTTACCACAAAGTGATGCGCACTCAGGTCTACGACTCTCTGCTTGCCATTGGTATCTGAAAGTGAAGAGGTTCATTTTAGTGGGGTGGAAACCAACATCTTGCCTTGAGACATCTATGGGGCCAGCTGGATGGGGTTTTCCTTTGGAACATGATTTGGAATTTGCATATACAACTTCCATACAACCACATGTTCAGACTGTGTCCCTTTTAAAGGATACAGCCTGTAAAGACTTGGGACTTTAAGTCATGGTAATAAAGATGGAACGTGCAATGGTGCCATCTGCACACAGTTGTTAAAACTCTCTGTGAGATGGATTGGTGATTCTTGGTTTATGGCTCAGGCACCAGCATTCTGATGTTATTGGTGGCTTGATTAAAGCTCAGATATTTTCAGCCCTTTGCATGCTATAGGTGAGAACTGGGTGCCAGAAAGATACAGAACCATGAGCACAGAGCAGCAGAAAACTTTTGGCTGCATCTTGTAGGATGCTTTGGACCTTCTGCAAGACTTGCCGACTTAGGATTTTCTGTCTAATGTGTGTAGGCTTTCTTTCTTTTTTGTTGTTTTTAATCTATGCTCATTTTAAAACTTTAAACTTTAAAATTATTTGAAAAAAAAAAAAAAAAAGAAAAAGAAAAAGAAAAAAAAGAAATAGTCTTGCTAGTTTTTTGTTTTTAATAATTTTGCATTATAGTTAATTGTTTATAAGGATACACATACATACTTGCACACGTATGAAGTCTGGTCCACATTATAGACTAATGGTCTACATAAGTTCATTATGAAGTCTGTTTTTATTTTGTTGTTCTCTTTTTTTTTTTTTTTTTCAAATTAAAGATGTACTAAAAAAAGCCTCATTCCTTTTAATGCAAACCATTAAAAAAGTCCCAAACAAACAGTCCTTGGAGAAAACTTTCAATGCCTTGTTTTAGCCTCAGGCTGGTTTTCACAGCTAAGTTACAACCACAGCACTGGCTTTGAATGGGAATGTTGGCAGAGTTCTAACTCCAGGAAGGTTCGTGGGCATCACGATAATACCATAAATAGGGTTTTGGAACACAAGATTTAATTTAAACTAAAAATATTCTACAAAGTGTCTTCCATGTATTTTATGTTTGACTTCAATTGTTGAGTTATTAAAAACCCAAAGCACTCTCAGACGTAATAAAGTGGAGAAACCAAACAAAACAGAATTTTCTGAGAAAATTTCTGTACACCTGTCTGCTTCATTTAAACAAATCCAACACTCGATTTAAGAGTCTGAAAATGAGGAATTAAGAAGCATGCAGATATCACCCAAATTAGCTATTAAAAGATTAGAGGCTTTCTAAAAAATGATAGGACATCAGGAGGAGACAAAATACATCTAAGAAGGGAAATTGGAGGCTCTGTATTAGAAATTTCAGAACCTTGAAGATTGTCAAAACTAATAGAAAAGCGTTATTTAAAAATGGGCCAGGGACACATGGAGGAAGAACGTATCTCCTGGCATAAACCATGGAGAATGTCTTGAATAATATTTTAAGAAACCAAATGAAAGGTACACGGAGACAAATATTGCCTGATTAGAGAAATGAAGTTTAACTGGGGAAGAAAGTCCTCATGCCTGACAGCTGTACTAAAATCCTTTATCATTATTTATGCCAGAATAGACAAAATGAGGCAACAGGCATCCAGTACTTGCACATTCAGACATTCTTTGACAGGATTTCCTAGAAGAGGTTCATGCTAAGATATGGAGCCACATAATAAATGGAAAGTTTGGGTTAGTGGATTGAAAATTGGATAAAAATGACACAAAAAAATGTGTCATATATCAGCAATCAATGAACTCAGCCAGTGGGATATATTAGAAATTATCCTATATCTTCTGATGTTTATATAAAGAATTCTAGGATACTATGTATTACTGAAATGAAGTTTTCCATTTTTGTTGATTGCATTAAATTTCAGGGAAATATAACTGAAAAGAATCAGTGGCATAAAAACACTATAGAAATCAGATCCCCTTAGTATCAGTGTTAAAATTTCCATGACAAGTAGCCCTGTATGCAAGTTACAATTGGCTCAGCATATCGTGGCAAAGATTGCATCAAGTGAGAGTTAACATCCCCAGCAGGAATTTTGTACTCCATCTTCTCAGATCACCAGACAGTTGTACTATCGAGACTCCAGAAGATTTTAAGCAAGAATAGAACTTTGCAGCTCAACAGACATTGAATGCATAGTAAGTGTATTGCAAATGAATGTTTAGGAGAAAACTGTGAAGCGTGGCTGAAAGAAGAGGAGACAGTGCGGGGTTTTACTGTAATTTACTTATAAGCTCATTAGTCTAGGATTGAGCTTGGCAAATAATTTATGTACATATATATATATTTCATTTCCAATTGAGGACACCTTAATTAAGAGAAATTTGGAAAAGGCCAAGCTGAATGAGAATTGAAAGGAACTTCTTGGCAGAAAAAGAAAATTAAAAAAAAATATTAAGAGAAATCGCTAATAATTTGAGTTTATTAAAAACTAATTTCACCTGATTTAATTGGCTGAGGTGAAATGTTCTGGTTACTTTTGAATTATCTAACATTCTTACTTTCTGAACACTTTCTGAAATTTATCTTCCAATTTTACTTAAAAAGTAAAAGCAACGAAATTCAGCTCTGAACATGTCAATGCCAAACATGTCATTTCTCAAACATGTCTGATTCCAAATAAATATGGGGAGAATCTCCTTGTGCTCCTTTTATGTGATGAGATCTGAATTTCTTATTAGATCTATTCACAGATTTTTTTGCATGTGATCAAAATGTACTGGTAATTAGGCAAAATCTTCATCCACATCTACTCAAGGGGAAAAAATAAAACACATTTAGCTGGTATTCCTTTAGCAGTTGAAAGGAACCTGTTTGCAAGCAAGTTAGAATTCTGAGTTATTTTACAGGGTGTGTTTTGAGATGAATTTTACCCATTCAATGGCCCTCGAGGATGCTTCACCACCTGGTGAAGTATTGCAGGGCTGCCCTTGTGCAGGGAGAATCCATCCAAAGGTACCTCAGTCCTACCCTGATCCAAAATCACAGCCCTATCATTTGTATTCTGAAAGGATCTGAGCTGCATGAGAGTTTCATGTGTCCGTTTCACTTGTACTGGTGTGTGAGGTAGTTCGTGACAAAATAGCAGCTTATCTGAAAGGAATTATAAAGGGAAAGATCTATTTCACCAGCATACTGGGGCAGCATTAGTTGTAGCAGTTGATAACCTAGAGATGTGAAAATTGAAAAAGCACAGCAGTGGTCTCTCTCTCTCTCTGTTTTTTCTTTTCTTTTTTTTTTTTCCTTTGGTTTTGTTTTGGTTTTGTTTTGTTTTGTTTTTAAATGGCCCCATCTTGCCAAGTGTTCCTCTGAAAATGATAACAAAAAGTTCCATTGGTGGAACGAATTGTTTCTACAAATCATGATCCCAGAAGTACAAACATGGATAAATGGTCCTGTTTTAACTTTGAATGTGGTATAAGTTACTGAAAACAGCCTGACAGTCTGCCAGCTTTCCTTCAAGAATGACACAGTACCAAAGCTGAGATGTACAGCATCTCATTTTAGAAATAATTTATTGACTGAAAAGGTAGTAGTGACAAAAGCAGATAAATGCAGCAGAAAGAGGAGGTCTGATGAGCTGATGAGGAGTGAGTGAGAATCTTAGAATCATAGAATGATTTGGGTTGGAAAACACCTTAAAGATCATCTAGTTCCAGCTCTCCTGCTATAGGCAGGGTTGCCAACCACTAGACCAGGCTACCAAGGAGTCCCTCCAGCCTGGCCTTGAACACCTCCATGGAGGGGGCATCCACAACCTCTCTGGGCAGTCTGTGTCAGTCCCTCACTACCCTGTGTGTGAAGAATTTTTTTCCTAACATCTAACCTAAATCTCCCCACTGTCAGTTTAAATCCATTCCCCTTTGTCCTGTCGCTATCTACCTGTGTAAAAAGTCAGTAAATAGCAAGGCATCTCCTGTGGCAGATTTTGCAGGATGGAGCAAAATGTGTGTTAAAGTCCCTGTAGAAGGGAAGAGCCAAGAATTAGACAGGCAAGTGGCAAGAGTTGGAGGCTGAGGCTGTGTCCCTTGGGTGGTGGTCATGGGAACCTACTAGAAAGCATATTTCAGGAAGACGTGTTGCTTCTATGAAGGCTTTAAGCCAGAACTGAACCAGCTTGTACTCGTGAGTCTGGGGCTAAGATTTAACCATATGTAAACTTTCACCAAATATTTACAGGGTGACTTGGAAGTGTGCTAGGAGATTGTCTGGGATTGAGGGGGCTTCTGGAAAGAGGCAAAGCCAGGCTGTCTCCAGCTGCAGAGCACTGCAACGGCAGTCTGACCTGCCGGCTGCAGCTGCACTTCCCTGTTTCCCAAGGGTGCCTCCATGCTCCTTGCAGCAGCTCCACACCATTTATAATGCATTGCCTATAATGCACACATAGATCTGGGCCAGACTTTTAGCACTTCATGAATATTTGCCTCGGAAGCCGTTTCAGACTGATGTATGGTTTGCAACTGGTGGCCAAAGCACAGTGTTTGCTAACATCAAGGAATGGGCAAAAGAATGGCAATTTGATTTCACAGCTTGCAAATGTCTGAGCTTCGTTTTCACTCATGTGCTTTTACCGTATGTTTTTATGAAAAAGTGTTTAAGAAAATTTCCTTGAATAATAGTGAGGAATAAATATAGCTGCAATGCTACCATGCACGTAGTTTACCCTCTTTTTGGAATGTAAAAGGAAAAAAAATGAAACTCGTCAAGAATTTATTTGTACTCTTCATAAACTCTCTTCAGTATTTCAACCTCATCTCACCAGTTTGAGTACACAAATAATAACATTCGTTAGAATATTCACTCCCAGAGCAATTTTAACACCATTCAAAATATAATCTTCTATGCAGTATACGTCATTTAAGAGCCATTAATGCCTTTTCCATCTCAAATCTGGTGTACTTACTAATGATTTATTTTTGTCCATTGTCTGAACTGATTTCATGTTACCAGCAGACCTGTACTAATCGTGTGGCATGCGATACACTGTGTTTGCCAGATTTCTTTTCACTTTAGGAGCCGCACAATATACAATGGAAAAAAATAAGTAATTCTCTTTCTTTAGCTAGAAAAAGAACAAAACAAAATGAAAACCACACCACAAACCCTTGTCCAATTTGGCACTTGAGAATGAGAGTTCATTTCTTACATCTAAACTAAACCAATCCCTTAATTATACCACAGTGTGTTGATTACAAGCAACGCTACACAAAAACTATACATCGTGTTTGGCAATGCATCAAGCTCAGCCACATTATCAATGTGATGTTAACCATTTTTCCACATTGGGTACCTGATCTTACCAGGCACCCTCAGCTCCTGGGAGTCCCACATGCCATCCCACAGAGAATGAAGCTCCCATGCACCCCAGCGCTCACAGCTCAAGTAGGACCACGGACAGCAACGCATAAACAGATGGAGAGTCCATATCTCGCAAATGAGTTCTTCGTTATGAAAAACTCACACAACTTGGCTGAGTGGGCTTTGCAGCAGAGCAGTGATGTTCTCACCACTTTATAAATAGAGGCAGTGCTGTGCCACATGCGTGCAGCGCGAGTGGGGTACGGAACAGATGACAGAACTCCCAAACCCTGTTCCTCCGTCACAAATTCCCTATCTAAACTCTTAATTACACAGCACTTCACATTCTGAGATATATAAATATGTTTTTTTCAGATGTACACTGTGCTGATGGTATGCAAGTAGGAACGGGAAGTTTCTATGGCGTGACTGCTCAATATCAAAAGAGAAAATCTTTTCTCCAAATTCTTTCTCAGAGAAGTGAGAACCCCAAAACTATCAAGAAAAGCTGATGTATTTTGCAACATCCATATGCCTGTTGCAGCAATGCTTCGTGTTCTTCTGGGCTATGCATTTCTCCTGGGTACATATACATTAATCACAGTGTGAGGCAATGGGAACCCATATGTACAGTGAAGCTGTGATGCTGAAACCTATAAATGTATCAGAAATTTTTGCTCAGGACCTGGGCCAGGACAGGCCTGTGAATTTAGCAATGAGCACAGCCTGGATGTGTCTCAGGGGTGCCTCTTCTGGTTTAATTTTATTCAAAAGAAACCCAGTTTGTGTACTTTGAGCTTTGATGCTACTAATGTCAATTTTGACAAAATGAGTGGGGACAACTGGGGAAGTCAGGAGCACTGTCCTGATCTTAACTAATCTATTCTTGTAGGTGTACTTATTCCATCCCAGAGAGGCATATCATAGAATCATAGAATGGCCAGGGTTAGGAGGGATCTCAAGAATTATGAAGCTCCAACCCCCCTGCCACATGCAGGGTGACCAACCTCCATATCTAACACCAGACCAGGCTGTCCAGGGCCCTATCCAACCTGGCTTTGAACACCTCCAGGGATGAGGCATCCACAACCTCTCTTAAACTGAAACAGCTAACAAAGAAAGATCTATGTAAATTTTTCCATCGTTGGCTAATAAATCCTCCTAGAAGACTTTTATATAAGCGTTAGTTATATTATAGTGCTACTTTCTGCATCATTTTATTGTAGCATTAATGGTTAAGCTGTGATTAGAAAGCTGAATGCTTTTCATAACATTGGAAATACTTCTTTTTTTCATCATTACATCCCCAAACTTTGCACAGGTACTCTGCTGGGTGCCATCTGCATGAAGAGCTGGTATCTCTTCCCTTCCGAGATTGATAGGTCTTACCATATGGCAGATAGGATGCTCAACTTTGCAACACTGAGGGCTTTCTGGCAACTCTCCAGGAGCTTGAGGGCCACCCCTAATTTGCATATGCATTTGCATGCCATTTTTATTTTAAATAAATGCACACAGTTAGGATGGTTCATTGAACTTGGGTTGCTGCTTCTTTGATAGATGTACAGGCATTATTTGTTGTTTGTGTTCCTCAGCAATAAAAAAAACTGAAGTTGAATTCGCCTTGCAATTATTATTATTTATTGTCAGTGTTGCTGGGCTCACGGGAGGAAAGCTCCATCACCAGCTTGAAGAGCTTCTCTAATTAGTCAAAGA
The DNA here is from genome assembly GCF_026119805.1 of Tympanuchus pallidicinctus. NCBI lineage: Eukaryota > Metazoa > Chordata > Aves > Galliformes > Phasianidae > Tympanuchus > Tympanuchus pallidicinctus. Next base: position 2,847,258 of record NW_026294669.1, read on the forward strand.
AAGTTCAGTGAATGCTTTATACCAGGTGACTGGAGAATGTTTTAGCTGCAAAATTACATGGTTGCGTTTTTTCCTTAATAATCTGTTATTTTTTAAAGTGAACTATTTTTCAGTATTCTTTATAAGTAGATGCAGAAATATTTTAGAGTAAAGGGCTAACAGAAAAAGAAGAAGTTAGCCACACTGCCCATCCTATCTATGGACTGCGTACCTCTGAACAAACTGTCAATCAAAAAAGGGTTGCATCTAAGACATTTTGTTTTGCTCAGCTGCTGTGACTTACTTACCATTGTTACCATGTTTTACCATTCAACCTACCAATCCTGCCACTGGACTCCATTAAAGGCTTACAAATATCTTGTGGTATCTCCCCTTTCAATATGAGCTGGATACTGCCTTTTCTGATCTTTTTTTGTTCTCATTGTCACAGCTTTGCCCAGTGTAACTCAAGTGTCCCTGGCTAGAGCAGAGTCCCTCTGTAGGGCCAAGGTTTTCATCTGGTAGGAGAGGAATGAAAGGAAAAATATGGCTATTTTTATACTTGGAAGTGAGATAAAAATGTAGCCATGTCGTATGTCGCTAAAGGAAAGCTTAATCACTTAGGAAAAGTTGATGTGAGTTGTGGTTCTAGGACACAAAATAACCAAAACAGATGATAAAGATGATCCTTCAATTTTTTTAGAGTACAGATGAAAATAACGTGGCAGGGTTTTGGAGTAATTTGGACCATTTGGTGGATCTCATCAGAGGCCAGGCTCAGATTTATAGACACAATCAAATCCTTTGAGGGCAATTGAATTTTAAATGTGTTATCAAGAAAATTGGTGTTCTCAGAAATGGCTGGAGGAGAAACTGAAGATAGAAGTAGAAAGAGATTTCAGTGTTTTGGACACCCTTCTAATACTTTGGTATAAACAGCATTATGATTGATGGAGCAATAACTCCAGTGCTGGAGGGATTTGATACCCAGAGGGAATCAATTAACTGGATTTTGGATATTGGAGCATTATGACCTTTGCCTAGATCTTAATGTTGATGTGTATGAACAAGTAGAAGAATATGATTCCTTTCTGACTGTAATTGACTGGAGTTAATGATAACAAGGTGGATATCCAAATTTGCAGATAATGCTTTGATCCTAGAAGATGGCCATGAAACAGTAGGTGAGTCTTGTCCATTCCTCAGCTTTTCAGGTGGCAGGTGAGAAAAATCTTATTTAGAAGCAGCTCCTGGCTTTTTTACACTTGTTAGTGGTAAATTACATCCATCTACCATCTTCGTTATTGATTTATGGGTGAATGATGCTGTGGTTTGCTCCAAAGTGACACTGAGTCATAATTTATTGGGAAAGTTTATTTTATTATCCAGTTGTGCTCTTATCCAGCATCCTTACAAGCAGGTATAAAAGGGAGCTATCATCACTGTTTCACCATTGCTATTGCTGACCTGTGAACTGGGAAGACAGCAGAATCTTAGCAAGCTTTCCTGGGCTGGGAGTTCCACACAGAAATGTAGAATGTGTTAGGTATATTGTATTAATGGGCTAGCAGATGACTGAACCAATTCAGAGTTGACTGAGTAGGGCAATAGGCAGTTAACAGGGTGGAGTTTTACTATAACCTGATGGGCCAGGTTAGCTGGGGTGTTGGACTCGATGATCCCTGGAGGTCCCTTCCAACCCCTACAATTCTGTGTGATTCTGTGTGAAATGAGGAGGGGTCACAGTCTCAGGTGTGGGGAAGAAAGGTGTTGTGAACAGACAGATAAGTAGTGTGGTGATAGGAGGTGAAAGGTCATGCTGATTTTTTAAAATATATATATATATATTTTTATCCATTAGCTCTTTATTGAACTTAAATAGGACTGGTAACATTAGAGTGATAAAAGCCAGCCTGCAAAGATGTGCAGTGTCTTTTATGCTACTCCCTATGTAAAAATAGTCTGATTTCTTTTTCTCTGTGGTCATGGCAGACAGATGATATTCCTTCGTGATTGCTTGTCCCCCTGCTGAATTAGGATTGTGTTGTCAGGTAGCCTTTTCCTTTTATAAGGCTAACTAGAAGTTAGACAAAGACAGCAGACAGCTGTGGCATTCGTGTAACCATGACCATCATTTTCAGCTGATGCCTGCACTCTGTCTTCTTTCTCATTTGCTGGTGAATATTCCTACTTCTTTTATATATATAAATATGCATGTATATCTATGTATCTATATATATACATCCCCACTCTTGACTGGGGAAGTTTTATAGCTGGGGATGAAGAATGAGAGGTTTCTTGGAATCTTTTTGGGGTGGCTGGAGATGGAGGATGTGCTTAGTGTTAGTTAGCTATTTACACGCAGAAGTGAAGTATAAAACATATTGAATTATGTGAGTTTCTCTAAGACAAGAAGTAATGAAGAGATTAAAGAGAACAGTTCATGTAAATGATGCCAAGTCCTGCAGGATTTACTTTACTTTCTGAGCTGTTTATTCTTCTGAAACACTCTTCTGTAAGTTCTATATTTTTTTTCTTTTTCCTTCCATTTTACACACATCCCCCCCTTTTCCCTCTTTGCCAGTGCCCATATACTCACTGTATTTTCCTTTTTTACTACCCTTTTCCCTTGGACTCACTGAGGTCCTCTGCCCAATGTTCTTCCCTTTTAAACTCAGCTCATTTTGGGAGCAGTCAGAAAGGCCCATATAGAAGTAATAAACATTTAAAAGATGTAAGAACTTTAACAAATTTTAATTTCTGATCATTAATGCTTTAGAATTCTTGCTGATATTCACATGGCAGTTTTTTTCACCAACTAGCTCACTGTGCAAAGCTTTAAGCAGAGAATTTTAGCAATAACATTGCTTTTTTGAAGTTATTTTAATTCCTAATAATTCACCTTCTGTGTTGTATTTTGTGTTGTTGAATGTTGAAGAATGGTGAAAGATTCCTAATTCCACTGGAAGTTACCAGCTCAAATTTTATTATATATGTATATACTCTTGACTCTAAATGTTTGCTAGAAGTTTAAAATTGAACCAGTTATGCTGTTAACTCCTGTTTCTCAAAATTCTCTGATGCTCAAAGCTGCTGTGTATTAATTTAATCTCAACATTGCTTTATGGCATTTCCTAATACAATGTATTTGATGCTATGAAGGTGTTTGAAACTCAACGACCATATTGATATGATCCAGTTTTATTTTTGCTTTCTTCTGTGAGAGTTAGCATTGTGATTCTTTTGATTGTGTTCAGGTTGCTTCCTTCCTTTGTATGTGCTTTGGTAACAGCAGAAAGAAAAAAAAAGGGAGTGGAAGCAGAGCAACGTTTTCCTTTACTTTTCATGAGAAAACAGTTGCACGGAATGCCAATAACATTGCTTGTTGCTCTAATTCAGTTGGAACAATCATGCCACCTGCAGTCCTGTCTCTGCATGCTGTACGGTGCCAAATGCAGCCTTCTTTATCCCAGCAAGGGCAGCTTCCCAAGGAGCCATAGAGTCACGGCAACACGTGCTCCTTCCCCTATATGCTCCAGATCTAGGGGATGTAATCCAACAGAAATTAGAAAAGCAATCCATGCTAGTGTGAGCTGTGTTTGTTATTTTATACTTTCTTTGTATTTTTCTAAGGCTTTTCCATCATTTGAGAACGAGAGCTTGTGCTTCCAAAATATTTTGTTCTTAGATGACAACAGCTCTCCAGGAAGTTCAGGCAGTGCTGAATCTAGGCATGGAAAATGGGCATGAAAAAATTAAAGTCTCCAAAGTGTATGACTTCATTTGGTTTCATTTTAATGTTGTTTCTCATTTAAGTTGAATTCCTGGCAGAGTAAAAGTACAAAACAATTACAAAAGAACCAATAAAACAAAAAGCCCTTTTGAGCAATGACAGCATTCAATAATTGTGTCAGTGCTGCTTTAAAAGTTTCTACAGCTTCTCCAGTCCCAAAGTGTCTCATCTGCTTTCTAATTTTCCACAAGATGCTTTTAATATTTTGAGATTGATATTGAACCACAGGGGTCTAAAAGGTTTCAAAAGATCTTGCATATGCATTTGGAACCAAACGATCAATTAGATTAATAAAGGGGAATTGTAATTTATATATGAAGCCTGTAAGCTCTTGCAGAGAGGTATGGAAAAAGAAACCAGGCAGCGTTCCCGGCTTGGGGAGAGCTGTTAAGGTGAGAAAAGAAATATGCTCAACAGGAAAAGAGGTGCAGTCAGCATCAATTTTGTGACATTCATCTGATGCTTCCTGTTACAAACATGGGCAAAATGGGAAGAAATGATGAATTTAATACAGCACCTCTCAAGGTAATTATTGTATGAAACCAGTTGCACCTTGGGAATGCTTCTAATGCAAAAACAAAGGAAAAGCTTGTAAATTGGAAATTGCGTGTTAATTTCGATGAGCTGTTGAAACATTGCCTTCAGGCTCTTCCTTGCAGTTATAATGGCGTCTTTTTTGCTGTTTCCTTCCCAAAGGGTTGTTGCTTTGTCAGTTTTATGTTTTCTTAGCTGATAGCCATCAACCTTTGCTTAATCACCTTCTTCCTGCAGCCTGGTGCTGCTGGCAGAGCCCTGTTAATGCCACAGGGCTCCCCATGGGTGCACTGCAGTGGCACTTGAGCCACCAGTGGGATCTTTCAGCAGAACCAGCCAGTGGAAATAGGAATGCAAGCTTTTCCTTGCAGAAAATGCATTTCTATCAGAGTGTAGCTTTTATAAACAAATCAGATGTCTTTAGCAATCATGCAAAGAAAGTCAGTAGATCAATGAAACATACAATGGCTTAGTTTGGAAGGGACCTTAAAGATCATCCAGTTCCACCCTCCCAGTGGACATAAAGACAAATTCAGCATTTTTATTTTTGAGTGATTATTCATCAAAGTTCTATTTTACTTCAGTTTTCAAAGTGTCTTTCACCCCACCACTTTATAATGAAATGTTTTGCTTAACTCAATGCAACCCAATCCAAGTTTTTTGAGACCAATCTGTTGAAAATCTTCAACGGTTGGTTTTGCTCCTGCTTAACCTCTTGAAATGCTTTATAAAATGGATTTCCTCTCCTCTGCAATTTATTGGGCTTGGAATTGGTGTTTTTAGCAGCTCCTTGTGTTTAGGTATGTGTTTTTGAGTGCCTGGTGACAGATTGAAGCTCTTCTCCATTTGCTCGGTGCTGCTTAGGAAGAATGCAGATCTGCTGTGGAAATCTTATGATCACATGAACATGATATTTCACTGAAATGACTAATGTTTA